>NW_005871527.1:647073-777380 GCF_000147115.1 Myotis lucifugus | reverse complement strand
CCCGGTGGGCGGGGAGGGGGCTTCAAGCTTCCAGAGCTCCTGCCACACCTCTCCCCCGGAGCCCCCTAAATGGGCCCAGTGGCCACTTGAAGGAAGGATGGGCAAATCCGGGTCTGAGAGGTGAGTACCATCCGCCGCCTGAGGGCAGGGGTGGGCTGAGGTGGGAAATAGGTCAGCAGCCTCATCTGGGGGGGAACTCAGGGGCCCCCCTGGTCTCTCAGATGGTGTCAGAGCTTGGTGGATGCCAGAAATCTGGCGGCTGGGGAAGGTGGACATGGTGCGTTGGGGCATGGTCTAGCATGGCCACTGGCCTATGTGCTGGGCACCTGTTGTCCAGAGTAATCAGACGCTTGTCTTGAGTTTTTATTTTATTTTTTTGTGGTGGCCATGATATCAAAGCCCAGTATGTCATTTAATACGAATTTTCTTTCTTTTTTGTTTCAGGAGTAAAAAAAGGTTTGTATTGTGTGTGTGTGTTTAACTGTTTCTAGAAAGTGGGGACCTCATCACTCAATGTCTTTGCCTTTTCAGCCGTCCTCAGCCCCGGGGGCTGCCTCTGTTCTCTGTGAGTGGGGAGAAAGCCCCTCTGGTTGGATTTGGTGGGACCCAGGGCAGCCAGGACTTCCCTGTCAGGTGGTGTAGGAGGCCATGGCCACTACTGTGCTCTCAGCCCCACTGGTCTCCCTGTGTGTGCACGCACACGTGCGTGTCACTGTGGAAAACGTGTGCACCATAGTGGGTATTGGGGCTCCCCACTGAAGGACAGGTCTGATTATTTGGTGACAAATTATCCCTTTGGCCTTAACTAAGGAGTGGTCCCGTTGACCCTCCTCCAGCGCTGACCTGGGCTGCAGGGACATGAGAGGCCATCCATCCACCCCCCAGCCACTCAGGACAGCCCCTACCAAGTAGGCATGTAGGTTTGCCCTGGGGGTCCACTCTCTGGTACCCCAAGGCCTGCCTGAACAAGACCCCGGTGCTGGGAGTGGCCTCCTCACCATGACCCCAGGCTCTGGCCCAAGAGAATTCACACCACGGGATGCGAGCCCCGGAAGAGTGTCATCTGGGAACAGATGGGATTTTAGGAGCCAAGGGCCCTTGGAGATTGTGTCTTGTTGCCCCTTACACTCCCCTTCTCTCTTGCCATATCCCAATCCCAGACAAGGAAACTGAACCTGTGAGAGGGGTGTGCAGCCAGTCAGCCTGGGACTGGTTGGGGTGGGGACAGGCCCAGAGATAGAGCAGAGGCCCTGGCTCTAAACCTGGAGACCCTGACCATGATCTCTTGGTGCTGCCATCAGGGCTAGATGCCTAGAACAGATGGACGGGTGCGTGAAGGCCAGTCACCCTTGGGGACCAGGGAGGCCGTAGGGCATGAGGCCAGTGTGGAATGTGGAGGGCTCGGAAGTCAGGGGTCAGGAGAGGATGTGGCTTTCCTGAGGGTGAGTGGGGAGGGGTAGGCTTGCCAGGGGGATGGGAAGTCAGGACCCTGGAGAGCCCCTGACCTATGACCCTGAGGTCTGCTTGGTGACCTCAAGGGAGTGCCTTCAGGGGAGATTCCTGTGCTGAGGGGACAGCCCTGGGTGCCAGGCCCACAGGCCCAGCTGCAGCTCTGGGTGAGGCCAGGAGTGGTCCCTGTGCAGGGTGCTCATCGAGGTCTGAAGCTGCTGCTGGGTGGGGGGACCCCGAGGCCAGGCAGGGGGCCCTGGGTGAGCAAGTGTGGGATGGTGGCATGAGTGAGCGCTGAGGGAGCCAGTGCCCCTCCCTCCAGCCTCCCCTCCCCCCACACTGCACTTATCCCGTGGGACCCTCCCCCTTCTCAGGGCTGTGCACTCTCAGAAGAGCCATTTTGCCACTTTAGGGCAGTGTGAGGACCTTGGCTTTCTCCATTGGGTGGGGGACAGTCGGGGGAGAGTTAGAAACTGCGGCTCCTTGCTTCTCAGACCCTGAGTTAGGAGGCAGAGTACAACCTGCCCACCCCTCATTTCTCGTGGGGGAGGAAGGCCCAGGCCAGAGGTAGGACTTGGGTTTCTGGGGTCCCTACTCTGGGCCCTCAAGAAGAGGCAGTTCCCAGTGTTCCCCCTTCCTGGATTGTGTGCCAGGCGCCAGGCAGGGCCTGTTTCAGGGGGAGTTCCGCCCTACCATCTCCCCTCTCCTCCTCTCCCCCCTCCTCCATCTTGTCTGCCCCCCCAACCCCCGCCCAATCTCCATCTTCAGAACAAATTACAAAGTCAGATAATCTTTTCTTCTGCTTTATTTTGGGGTAGAATGGGGGGGCATGCAGGGAAGGGTCTCATCCCCGTGGCAGAAAGCAGTGGTCTGGTAGGAACACTCTCAGCAACTCAGCAAAGTCTCTGGGGGTCTCACATGTCCTCAGTCTCTTTTGGAGCCCCCTGTGCTGTCAGCGCTGGGAGGGGGTTCGGGAGCCCTCAGTGTCCTGTGGAGTCAGGGGGACTCTCAAGGTTGCAAGCCCGGTAAGTACTGGTGCGATGGGACGTTCCGTGGAGCACACTGTCCAGGTAAGAGGCAGAGTCAGGGTCAGGCAGTGAGTGCGGAATGGGCTGGACCAGACTGTGGGGGTGGCTCGCTTTGCAGGGGGTGGTGGGGGTGGGATGGGGACGGCACCACAGCACGTGAAGATGTGGGAGTGGGGTCGGGTCCAGGGGAGCAGGAGCACCGGAGCTGGAGGTAGAAGTCAGTGGAGCACCCGAGGTCAGTGTCCCAGGATGGCACAAGGTGGCCATGTTGCCACTTCAGCGGGGTGGGTCTCTGGCATCTGCTTGCTTGGCTGCTTCTGCTGTGCCTGATTCCTCACCTGGCCTGGGGTCATGGGGTCATTTCTGCTCATCACTGCTTTCTCCTATCATTGATCTCACTCCCAGTGGTGGGCCTGGGACCTGGAGAATTAAGACGGAAGGAATGTGTAGCCCTGAGCTGGCTCTGGGTCTCTGATGACTGGCTAGTCTGTTGGCACTGTAGATGTTGCTGGTTGATGAGTGGAAGAGATCATGGCTCTTCTTGAGTGGGTTCCCCTTGAGTCAGGAGTGGCAGGAGGAGCGCTGGGTCCGAGCGAAGCAGACTGAGGCACAGGGAGGCCGAGTGGAGGTTGTGCTGGGTGTCTGGCGCAGAGGAGTGGAGGGTTTGTTGCTGGTGAGGAAGTGTTTTCAGTTATGGTCTGAGTCCTCATCATCCTCAGGGAGCTCCTCTAGCCTTGCTCCGCCCCTGGCCTGTCTGCCTCGGAGGGGGACTGGATCCTCTGCGCAGATCATGGCCAGGAAGTGGGCCAGGCTCCTGGCCGCAGGGTCCTGATGAGGCAGATTGGGTTGATCTCGGTCCCCATACAACTGTCTATACAGGCTGTCGAGGATTCCACCAGAGGCCCGTGGTGGGGCTGGGGGGGTAGGGGAGGGGTCGGCCGCCGCAGCCTCCTGCATCTGGTCCTCTATCTCTTCGTCCCCTCCCTCGTTAGCTTCCTCCTCCTGGACCCCTTGCGCGCCGTCGTCCTGCACGTCGTCCTCCGCCTGCGCGTCCTGCGAGGTGTCTTGCAGGCCGTCATGCAGGCCACACTGACGGTAACGTTGCAGGTCGTCTTGCAGGGCTTCTCGCAAGACGACATCACTCCCGATGACGTGCAGCTCCAGGTAGTGGCTCCTCCCCTGCAGGAGGGGCTGGGATCTTTCTCTGGGAGCGACTCTGACACAGAAGCGCTCGCACAGCATTGTCCAGAACTCAGATGGGAGGGGTAGGAGCCGGGCGCCCCGGGCAGCAGGGCCCTCTGTTCGGCCTGTTCCTCAGCCCGGATGTGACAGTGCCCACGAGAGGGGGCATCTGGGTCAGCAGCTGGGTGATGGCCGTGGCGATGCCACGGTTTGTGAGGAGGGACGAGTCCAGAATGAGGCGCAGGGAGCGCGTGGCTGGCAGTAGTGCCACTTGCAGAGTGGGTGCGGGCAGCAGCGGGAGGTGCTGCTTCATCTTCAGTATCGCCAGCACGGCCATGGGGGCCAGGGCTTCCTGACTGATATGCAGGTCTCGGAAGAAGTGCAGAAAGAGGCTCCTCATCTGGTCCATGTTGAGGTGGCCAAGGAGGTTGCTGAGTATTTGGTCCATTTGTAACGGAGTCAGGGCCTCTTGCTGTTGGCTCTGCCTACTTGGCCCTTCCTGGGAGGTACATGTTCATTCTCCTTTTGCTCCCCCAGTTCTGGGAGTTGATCCCTGAGGGACCCTTCTGTGGTGACAGGACTCAGAGCCCAGGTGGCAGTGTGGGCCCGGGTGTCAGCGAGGGCCCGGGTGTCAGCGAGGGCCCGGGTGGCAGTGCGGGCCCGGGTGTCAGTGAGGGCCCACGTGTCAGCGAGGGCCCGGGTGTCAGTGAGGCCCCGGGTGGCAGCGAGGGCCCGGGTGTCAGTGAGGCCCCGGGTGGCAGCGAGGGCCCGGGTGTCAGTGAGGCCCCGGGTGTCAGTGAGGGCCCGGGTGTCAGTGAGGGCCCGGGTGGCAGTGCGGGCCCGGGTGTCAGTGAGGGCCCATGTGTCAGTGTGAGCCCGGGTGTCAGCAAGGGCCCGGGTGTCAGTGAGGGCCCGGGTGTCAGTGAGGGCCCATGTGTCAGTGTGAGCCCGGGTGTCAGCAAGGGCCCGGGTGGCAGCGAGGGCCTGGGTGTCAGTGAGGGCCCAGGTGTCACTGTGGGCCCGGGTGTCAGCGAGGGCCCGGGTGTCAGTGTGGGGCCACGTGTCAGTGAGGGCCCACGTGTCAGTGCGGGCCCGGGTGTCAGTGCGGGCCCTGGTGTCTGTGAGGGGCCACGTGTCAGTGTGGGCCCGGGTGTCAGTGTGGGCCCGGGTGGCAGTGTGGGCCCGGGTGTCAGTGCGGGCCCGGGTGTCAGTGCGGGCCCGGGTGTCAGTGCGGGCCCGGGTGGCAGTGTGGGTCTGGGTGTCAGTGCGGGCCCGGGTGTCAGTGCGGGCCCGGGTGTCAGTGAGGGCCCGGGTGTCAGTGAGGGCCCGGGTGGCAGTGCGGGCCCGGGTGGCAGTGCGGGCCCGGGTGGCAGTGCGGGCCCGGGTGGCAGTGTGGGTCTGGGTGTCAGTGCGGGCCTGGGTGGCAGTGCGGGCCTGGGTGGCAGTGTGGGCCCGGGTGGCAGTGCGGGCCCGGGTGGCAGTGTGGGTCTGGGTGGCAGTGCGAGCCCGGGTGGCAGTGCGGGCCCGGGTGGCAGTGCGGGCCCGGGTGGCAGTGTGGGTCTGGGTGGCAGTGTGGGCCCGGGTGGCAGTGCGGGCCCGGGTGGCAATGTGGGCCCGGAGAGGCCCACGGTTGGGGTTCTGCAGCGGCAGAGAACTGCTGCCATCTTGTTCGGGCCTCTCCATGACATCGCAATGGAAGCGGCCGAAGAACTTGGCCCACTGCCCCGGGAGAATTACGGTGAGCCTGTCATTATTCAGGGAGGCTAGATCCTCTGTATTGAGAAGGATCATGATGGGCTCCTCGGTGCTCTCCAGGTAGCAAGACCACACATCCAAGGCAGCCTTAATCGCAATAGTCTTCATCATCAGCGGAGAGGAGTTGGCCTCCTCAGGAGAGAGGTCGCGGGAGAAGAAAGCGCAGAACACTCTTTTGCCGGTTTGCTCATCGACTTGCATGAGGGAGGCGTACAGAGCGGTCATGTTGACTCCTGTGTCCAAGTAGAACTGCTTGTGGCGCTTCGGGTGATGGAGGAGGGGTGCCTTGCGGAAAGCCCGCTTCACGCTTTCGAAGGCCTCCTGCTCCTCGTCACCCCAGTGGAAGGGGTTGGTGGTCAGCAGCTGCCGCCGCAGGGGCTCCGTGATGGCAGCGAAGCGCTCCACGAAGTGGCAGTAGGGGGACATCAGCTCCATCAGGTTTTGCAGGGACTCCTTCGAGAGAGGGATCGGGTAATCCCTGATGGTCTTCACGACGCTCTTGTTCAGCCTCACCCCTTTGGGAGTCAGGACAAAGCCCATGAATTCGACAGTGTGTTGGTGGAACTGGCTCCTGTCCAGTGAGCAGTAGACGTGGTGGTGTCGGAAGCGGACCAGGACTTGGCGGATGTGCCGGAGGTGCGCCTCCTGGCTCATTGAGTAGATCACGACCTCGTTCCCGTAGGAGAGCACGCATTTGCCCAGCAGGTCTTTCAGGATGCAGTGCATTACGCTCTGAGGGATGAGAGGGTCTGAGCAGATCTCAAAGGGCTGATAGCTTGTCTTCTTTTGAAGCTCCAAACCAAACGCTACTTTCCATAGCTCTTCTGCTGCCTTTTTCTTGCCTTCCTCCACAATGCTCCCACGCAGCTCCAGCCTTGTGAACCACGTAGCTCCATGTAACTGTTGGAACAGTTCTGGAATTATCTGTTTATCCTCCTGCGATTCCTCCTCTTCATTCCCCAGCCTGGCTGTTTCTTGCATCCCAGCACCCACAGGTTCCGGAGGAGCCACAGAGGGACACGTGTCGGCGGTGTTGCTGTGATCACTGTCTCCAGCCTGCTGAAGCTCAGAGGGCTCTGATTCAGAAAGATCATCGGATCCGTCTGAGCTTGGCTGGTCGGAAGTCTCATCATCTGCTTTCTTCGGGTTGAACACGTCGGCAAGGTCGGAATACTGGGGCAACAGTCCGGGCAGCAGGCTTATGGCATGTCTCTCGAGTGTGGTCGATGGTGGGAGTGGGCTGAAGCAGTTCTTCAGGCAGTAGGGAGAGTGGAAGGTGCAGCGGCCTCTGGCCCAGTCGATATCGGGGGAGTGGACTCGGAGCCAGTTGATGCCCAGGACCACGGAGAAGTTGGGTGAAGGAACGATGTCGAATTCAATAAGCTCATGGTGGTTCTGATGAAAGCATACCAGAGGCTCGGTGTGCAGCCAAACGGGCTCGTTGCCAATCAGGGAGCCATCCATGGTGTGGATGGACTGTGGGTAGGGCTTCTCGAACAACTCAACGTAGTGCTCTTGGGCAAATTTCTCATCCATGAAGTTGGAGCTTGCCCCCGAGTCCACCAGCGCCTGTACCGCGACACTGTGGTAAGGGTTCACTCTCACCATGAGCAGCAGGAAGACGTGCCTGCGATCGATATCGGGCTGGATTTCGTAGGTCAGCCAGCTGCTGACCGGCCACTTCTCTGGAGCAGGTGAGTCCATCTTGGCCAGGTTCCGAGAGTGGGTCTCTGGACGCATCCTGAGCATGGCCTTTCTCTCTGCCAGGTTCTCTTCTATCTGCAGGACGAGGGCCATCAGACTGTCCAGCGAATCTGGCTGAGGGAGCTGGAACAGATACTGCCTGATCTCCTCGTTGAGCCCCAGGCACAGGTGGGCCTGCAGGACTTCGTCTGGCCAACCCAAGGTGGGTACCAGCTCCCGGAACTCGTCGATGTAGTCAATGGCGGCGCGATCCCCTTGCGTGATGTTGAGCATGGTGTCTTCTGCCACACGCAGCTCCTCCTTGTAGTGGAACATGTTTGTCATGGCCTCCATGAAGGCTGGGTAGTTGGTAAGCAGGGGGCTTCTTTGCCGCTTCAGATTTTGGGCCCATTCGAGGGCCGTGTCTGAGAGGTGACTGATGACGAACCTCACTCGCCGGCGGTCGTTGCGGAACTTTCTTGGGTAGCCTTGTATGATCATGTGGCAGTGCACGAAGAACTCCGGGTAATCTCTTCGATCGCCCGAGAAGATTTGCGGTTCTGGCACGCGGCCTATTCTGATCGCTTTCATCAGGATCTCTATTGCTATTTTTTGCTGCTCTTTGAGGTCTTGCATCCAGAAGTACATAGAGGTGAAGGAGCTGACCCTGCCCCTTAATTCCAACTCACCGGGCTCCTCCTCCTCCTCCTCCTCGTCTTCACTTAGGTCAGTGTCGTCGTCTTCTTCGTCCAGCTCTCCCTCATTGACTGATGCTTCTTCCATCTCACCAGGCGCCTCACCGATGGGATCCCCCACTTCCTGACGGGAAGCCTTGCATGACTCCTCCAGGTCTTGGAGTAGGTCATTGGGTGGATCCTTTATTTCACTATGTTGGCCACTGGATGGCTCCTCCATGTCTTGGAGGAGGTCAATGGGCAGCTCTCCCATTTCCTGGGCTGGGCCTTGAGCCAGCCCCGCCGCCTCCTGTACTCCGCCTTCTATCTCCATGGTGGTGTTGGATGAGCCCTCAGAGGACTCCATTTGTTTTGATGATGGATTCTTACGCTCCATCATCGTCTCAAATGAGTCTTCAGAGGGTTCTATCATTTCGTCGGATGGAAAGAAGTGTTCTCTGAAGACTGGTAAGGTGGTGATGCGTCCAGTCAGTGACTGGGATCACAGCGATCAGAACCTGGTGGGGGTAGGGAGATGGGCAGGAAAGGCAGTGGTTTAGGGTCTCACGAGGTCAGGGTCAGATTCCCCAGGACAAATCAGATTTCCAACACATTAGAACAGAGAGAAACTGGGGAAGCCTTCGGGTCCCACGTGTGGTGCCCACAGGGAAAGAATAGAGAATATGTGTCAACCCCTGACCTTCTTGCCTACTCTCTCCCAGGCTTCCTCTGCCTATCTGGCCTGCCTACTTCCCAACGGCTGTGAGAAATTCACAGCCCATAAATTTGGTGGGGTGATGGGCCCAGAGCACCGTCGCCGGCAGGCACCTGGCAGAACACACTGGCCACTTCATTCCACCCTGGCACACGTGCCTGGTCAATGCTCCTTCCCTCCTGTGGTCACCCGAAAGCCACTGAGCTCACATGTCAGTGCTGTCCAAAGCCAGCTCTGCAGGCCAAGTGCTCTGGAGCAAGCTTGGCCTTGGTGTGAGGCAAGAGCCTCTAGCAGGGATGCCTGCTATTTAACAAGTTCAGGGGAAAATGGGCACTTTTCCACTATCCTGTCAGCTGGCTCAACTGCCCCAAATAGCTTTATTTCCTCCCCTAAATTCAGAGTAGAAATTGGGGGGCAGGGGTGCTGGATATAGAGCTCTGGATTCTGGGTTTTATTTTTCCCATAAATATTTAGAAAACAATGAGGAGGTGCCAGAGATTTGCACGTTGCGATGTGATCCTAACTTGGAATTTTTGGGCTAATTTCTCTTCCTCTCTTTCATCAACTTGCATTGCTGTGTTTTCCTCAACTCCGAGTTGTTGAGGAAACCTGCCAGTCATCTCCCCACCCCCCCTAAAATCTCTACTTTCCCTGGATTGCCCTCTCTGTCTGTGGGGTTCAGGAACTTCCAAAAGTTTGGCCTCAGTTCTACACGTGCAAAACGTATTGACTTGCCCTCCCCTCTACCCCCCTTACTGGGTAGGGCTGACCCCTTCACTCCAGCAGACAGACCCTCTCTGTTGCTGGTTGGTTTTCCCCTAACATAGGGGTGTATCCAGTTGAGTTGGGATATTGAGTGAGGAGTAGGGGTGGGAGGTCTCTTTGACATCTGATTGTCTTGGAGTGGACTTTTGAAAATCTAGTCCTGGTGTTTTTAGTGGACCAAGACTGGATGGAAAGCGATGTTTCGGGACGGGTTTTGCACATTTCTTCTCTGCTGGGGCACAGCAAACAGTTCTGGTCATTCAATAGGTTAGCTCTACGGTTACTGCTGTTACTTGTGGAACACCTTTTGGTACTTCTCGGTTTTCTCCATTAAAAACAAACATTCATGCCCTTCTGTAAAACTCTTCATTGCCTAATCTCCAAACCATCCAATGAGATACAAAATTCTGATCTGCTGTTTCTCAAAATTAAGTAAATCATCCTTAGCATGACAGTTAAATTTGATCCTGCAGGACCTCTGATTAAAACTCTTGTTGTTTCTTTACTGTCTACATTATTAAGTCCAAATCTTTTTGCATAAAATTCCTGACACATAAACTCCCCAAAATCATTTTCTGGCTAAAATTTTAAGGCCATAGAATAATAGAAAATTCTGATCATGCTATTTCTCAAGGTAGATATTATATTTTTTTTAGCATAAAATCTCCTCATCACCATCTTCTTCATCATCATCATCTCCATCACCATCAGCATCTACATCATAGAATACCTTGCATAAATTAACTTATTTTCTCTTCATAAAAAGCTTTGTGTCATTATTGTAAAATTACAAGTCTGTGGTATAAAGTTCTAATTGAAATACTAAATTTGACTAAGTAATTCACCTAATTTTCTATTAGGAATAAAAATCTCAGTATGTCTCTTAAGACCCATAAAACCCTCTTTTGGCTAAAATTTTAAATTAAAAAATTTAAATTGGTTAAAATATAACATTTAAAATATAAAAACCTCAGCATCTCACTAAAAAACACTTAAAACTATTCATTGGCTAATATTTAAAATAAAAAATTGATAAAATTTAAAATCTCATGTCTTTTAAAACCATTGGCAGATATAAATTTAAATTGATTAAAATTTAAAATCTCAATATGTTTCCTATTATTAATATTAAAAATTTTAATATTTAAAATTTTAATTGATTAAAATTTTATTTTAGTATATCAAAGTCCTTAAAACTCTGTTGGCTAAAATTTAAACTCCTTAGCAAGATGATTTAAAAACTATAGATCATATACCCCTTCTTTAATATAAAGTCTACAATTATTAATGTATTTACAAACTTGATGATGCAATTGATTAAGCCCTTAAACTTTCTTGTCCTTAACCTAAAATCAACTGTCCTCAGTATGTCATAAAAACTCATCTTAATAATCCTTTTAATATCAAAGTTTAAACTTTTAACAAGATGCATAAATGTTACCTCATAACCTCTCTATTTAAAGGTTGCAAATGTTTTTTTTCACCGTTTATAAAATATGAAGTTTCAATCACTTGCCATAAAACAAAATTTTTTTACCATGTAATTTATTTTCAATCTGACGGATATAGAACCCAAAGTCTTACCTAACTACTTCTTAAACTCTTTATTGACTTAATTCCAAACTTCTAAGCATGATACAAAAACCTGACCATGTCATTTCTCAAAATAAAAGGTCACACTCCTTTGCCGGACACTTTAATTTGGTCCTGTAACTTCTGTGGAAAAGCCTATAATATTTCTTAATCACCTTTAAGACAATATCTAAACTCCTTGGAATACAATAAACATTTTATTTTGTAATTTCTAGGCACACTGCTCTTATCAAACACAGAAATTTCGCCATGTCCTTCTTTAAGATTTCTTAATGGCCCAAATCCAAATTCCTTAGGAGGCACAAAAAAGTGATCCTGTCATTCTTCCAAGTAGTGTCTAACCCTCTTCGCGTGCTATGGGAATTCAGTCACATGACCTTCACATGAGCCCCGCCCCGCCCACCCGTTACTTGCTGTGAATGATACAGTTCCTCAGCATGAACTGCAAAAGGATGCACTTGTGCCAAAGTGTGCCTCCCCTGAGCTGTCCATGCTCGTTTATCATCTGGCTCATCAAATCCAGGCACCTTAGCATAAAATTTGTTTTGCCAGCAAATTCCCCTGGAGACAAAACTCTTATCAGTCACTCCTTAAAACACTATATTGGCTAACATCCCAATGCCTCTGCACTGAGGGTTCAAAAATGAGATCATACCCCTCCCTAAAATGAAATGCTCAAATGCCTTCAACTCTCACATGAAATCTCATCTCCTTGGCGTGATATAAAAATCTGATCATATTATCTTTACCATAAAAATCTACTTTTGTAGCTCTGCTGAAATGCATAAGTTTGATCATGTAACTCAATTTGAAACTTTTCAAGCTTTCTTCATTGCCTTGTAACATAAAGTCCCAACTACTTAACATAAAATGCAACGTTTTACCATGTAATTTATCTTCAGACTGGTCTATAAAAAAACCTAAATCTCACCCCGTCATTCTTTTAAAGCCTTTATTGGCTTAAATCCAAACTTATTAGCATGATATAAAAATTCGATCTTGTCATCCCTTAAAATAAAATTCACACTTCCTAGCACAGTATATAAAATCTGATCCTGTAACTCTGCCTTAAACTCACACACTCCCTCTCTCAGTTGGGGAATTATGGAATAAAAGGCCAAGTTCTTAGCATAAAATGTGAATTTTATTTTATAATTTCACTGCATACTGTTTATCAAATACAAAGAAATATCATGATGTCCCTCTCTTAGAACTTTATTGGCTAAAATCAAATTTCTAGGCGTGTGGAAGAATCTAATCATGTCAGTGCCTGGAAATAGATTCCAAATATTTTTGCATATTCCCAATGTTGATCATGGAAGTCCCCTGATTGAAATCTCTCAGCTTTGGTGCCAACATCAATCAAACCTTCTTGGCATGTTCCCAAAGTCAGACATTAGCATCCCCTCGACCCATAAAGTCCAAATGTTTTTAGCATGATGCGTAATTTATGGCTGTTCCTTTTCATGTTATAATTTTCAATGTTTCCTCATTGCCTATAATGTCAGAGTCCAAAGCCATTGGCCTTAAAATACATTTTATCATGTTTATCTGCAGACTTTATCTCCCACAACAAAATCCTCACCACATTTCTTAAAACCCTTTGGCAGGAACCCAAACTCTTTAGTATGATTTAAAAGTTTGATTCTGTCACTGATCAAAATAAAGTCCAGATTTCTTCCGCCAAGCCCCCAAATCTATTCATGAAAGCCCTGCTTAAAATCTTTTCATGAATCTCCATCACTGACAAAATACCTGGACATCTTAGCATGATACCGATTTACTGGTGGTATTCTCAGTTTAAAACCTTCCCTATTTCACGTCCCCAACACAAAACCCAAAGGCCTGAGCGTGGAATGAAAATTGCACCAAGTGTTCGCTAAGCTGGAAAATCTTCACGATGCTCTTCGCTACTCTGGATACAAAGCCTAAGCTTTAGCCCCCATTTCTCCTCATACTTCGCAGGAAGACTTGGTATCCTACTTCTTGCCCCCAAACAAATCTTGATTTTATTGCCTCCAGGTCTTTTTATATTTTGAAGCTGGTACCTCTGTGTGTAGTTCATTAATTCATACAGCGGCATGTCCTGATTCTTTTTTCTAGGACAGCCACTGGATCCTGGGGGTAAAGAAATGGAGGCAGCCTCGCCTTGCTGGACGTCTGTCATCAGCAAGGAGGTGGGGACCACGCCCTTGCGGTTTCATGCCATGCTGGAGGTGAGCGTGGGGTTTGGGGGGCAAGACTGGGAGGTCTCCCTTCCACCCCTGGTGAGCGTATCCTTTCAGGGTTCTCTGGGCTCAGCTGTTCATCCTTTGGTGAGGACTTTGGGGCCTTGGGACCATCATTTCTGAAGGTGGGGTTCCCCCGCCCTCTCACCTATCTCTCCATGCCCACAGCTGCCCCTGCCTCTTCTCTGGCCTCTCAGACTTACGAATGTAGTTTCATCTATGTTGAGGTCTCAAGCCACAGGACGATTAAAAAAAAATATCTACTTATTTGGAAATTCTCATTTCATACCCCCCTCCCAAGTCAGGATTGAGGGCACCTGGTTTGGGGTCTTTGAGTCAGACCCCCTACCCCCGGCACCCACAGACAGACACCCCAGCCTCACCACCTGCCGTGCCCAGAGCCTTCTTGTTCAGGACAGCTCCCTGCTTGCCTCCGAGCAAGTGGCCCATTGGGTCGGGGCTGCCAACGTGTGTCTATGAAGGGTTGGGTGTGGGGGGGGGGGCGGGGGGCCAATCCCTCAGCAAATACCTCTGCCTGTCAGCTCACTTGTACAGTAAAGGAAATCTGATTTTAAAAATAGAGCTTGGAAGAGGAGATGAGAGGATATTTAGGAGCAGGGTTGAGCCTGGGGTAAGAGCGGGGGGCGGAGGAATTAGGGGAGAGGTGAGGACACAGGAGGGCGGGAGGCCCAGCTGCTGAGGAGGAAGGTAGAGACGGTGTACATGAGGGCAGAGGGAGAAGAGGGGGATTGGGACTCTGTGTTCCGTGCTCCCCTTTTCTGGCCTCTTAGACCCCCGCCTTCACAGGGGACCCTGGCTCTCTGGGCTACCAGGATGGGTGTCCGGGCCAGCAGCAGGCAAAGACCCTGGCAGCCTCTAGGACATACTCAGAGCCATCTGGGTTTGAAGGACCAGGGCTGTAGTCCCTTCTCATTCAGCTTCCGAGTTGGGAGTGGGCACAGAGAGCGGTGGCTCCCTGGGGGCCCTTGAGGGGGGTCCCAGGGGACTGTGGGCCCTCCCAAGGGCTGCTGGGCTGGCACCACTCGCATGGGGGTGCCTCTCTTCCAGTCCCCTGCCTTGTCCATTCAATTGCCTGGCTTGTGGCCTAGAGACCACTGGGCCTTACAGATGAGAAAGCCTCCTCACCTTGACCCAGAGCTGCCAGTCTCCCCTCCCTTCCCCTGGGTTTGTGAATGTCAGGCCCCACTGGGCCATGGGCTTCATTGGGGAAACTGAGTCTCTGGAGGGCATCACTGTGACTCAAGACATGCGGTGAGTTCTGGCAGAGCTGGGGTTGTCCCCAGGGCCTCTCTTCCAACCCCAAACCGGGCTGGGTTGGGGGACCTCTTAGAGAGGGTCCCTGAAGCCCCTCACCACCCCTCAAGGTGAAGGGCAGTGCCCTGGACCCAGCCATGTTCCTGCAGCCAAGTCCCTGTCCCCCTCCCCCCCTCCTTGATTGGCAGTTCCAGGGGGTAGCTGGATCACTCTGCCCAGAATAACCCTGGGAGGGGGAGAGTGTCGCCCAAGGGAGGGGCTGGGAGAGGGGTCACAGAGAGAGTCCTTCTGAGCTGCCCAAATCAGACGGGCCAATGAGCTGCTCCCAATGCTGCTCTTGCCTTTCAAGGCAAGTGGGTAGGGGAAGGAGCCAGCCAGCTGCCAGCTGGGACCCACGCCTACTTTCAGGGTGACCCGCTCCTCCTGGGCCCTCAGTTTCCCCAGATCTGCTAGGAGGGTTGGGTAGTGGTCTTCTCATTTTGTTCCTGTCACTTTGGGCTCCTGAGGAGGTGTTTGAAGGGTGACCCTGGGGAGCTTTGGTGAAGGGAGGGGTTTGGCAGAGCAGGTAGGACTCGGGGAAGGCGCCCACCCCGCCTCAATTCTTAGAAATAGGGGTCCCTTCTATTTCATTTATTTAGAGGCCCCCACATGGAAGCCACTGTGGAGAGCACCAGCTGGTGGTGTCTTCTAGCGGGAGGGGTTTCAGTGGAGTCTGGTGGTGTCTCTGGTGGCCAGGAGCTGCAGGCTAGGAGCCGGGTGCCCGTGGGAGGAGGGCCCGCCTGAGTGGGAGCAGAGGCCAGGCTCGGGGCGCCCATTTACAAACGGAGGAGCACCTCTCTCCCAGGGGAGATGGGAACAGTAAGGGCCTGTTTCATCATTAGGGCTCCCGTGTCACTACTTTGCGAACATCTGCTGTAATTGCAGCGGACGAGAATCAGAGAGCATTTTCACACATGGTGCCGGCGTTAATTATTTCACTGGCCTGCCTTGACAAGGAGCGAACCGAGTCCAGGGGGCGAAACAACTAGTGAACACCCCCGGCGCTAAGTGGCTGGTGATGAGGCTGGGGAGGGTCGGTCTGTGCAGATGCAGGAGGCACGTGATGTCCAGACAGAGGTAATTCGATTTTTCAGTTAAAACTAACGTTTCCTGAGCATCTGCTGGGTGTCAGATAGGACCCTCACCACTCAGTCCGTTAGTGACTGCTTTCCTTATCAGGTGGTTTATTCCCTGTTTCCCAGCATTAAATATAGGGGTTCAGCAGGCCCAATTCACGAAGGAAGAGGCGGGGGCAGCATTCAAACCCCGGCTTTCAGTCACCCCTCAAGGGGTTGGCAGTGGCCATTTGGGGCCAGAGAGGAATATTTCATTCCATGGTCACCATGATCAGCCTCGTAGTCGATTGGGAGACCAGACCAGAGGAGTGGGGGTCTCCGTGTCGGCCTCTATCTTACCGAAAAGCTCATGGGGTCCTTCCCAATTCATTTTGGCTAATTTGGTTGTCGGTGGAGGGACAGGACAGCTGGCCCAGGACCTGCTCGTTATAGCCGCCCAAGTATTTGAACAGAGATATTGAGAACCACACGAACCCTTTAACCTTTCTTCCTAATGGCCGGCCCACCCCATAAGTGCCCATCCCCCCCACCCCCAGGCCCCTGGGGGGAGGTCAGCATGGGACCTCCGGCCCAAGTCTTACCTTTGATGCAAGTAGTCACTGTAGTCAGCGGATGGGCTCCCGTCTGGTTGACAGGAACTGCGCTTCTTTCTAAAAAGTTATGGGATAAATGAATGTCTTTAATGTGGAAGTCCGGGCTGTGTGACAAGCATGCATTTTCCACAGGACAATTTAAAATTTGTATGCGGAGCTTTTCTCACGTGACTGTATCATTAACCCCCCTTTTCCCACATGGCTGCATTTGGGTCTTTCCGTGGGATTGCTTGAGTGCTTACTATGTGGCAGGCATTGTTTCTGCCCCCCCCCCCCCCAAATATGTTTTTATTGATTTTGGAGAAAGCGGAAGAGAGAGGGATAAATAGAAACATCTATCTCTTTGGCTGCCTCCTGCACGCCCCCTACTGGGGATTGAGTCGGTAACCTGGGCATGTGACCTCTTGGTTCATGGCTTGATGCTCAACCACTGAGCCACACCAGCCAGGCCAGGGCACTATTTTAATTCTCTTACTTTTTATAACAACCCGTGAAGGTGTTACCTTTGTTACCCCAGCCCCATGTTCTTGCTGGACCCCATTTTTCTCTCTCGCAAATGCCCTTCAAAGTTGATGTGAGTTGGGCCTAGCCTCAACTCTGAGTGAAACTCTAAGCTCCCTGAGTTTTGACTCCAAGGTGGTTGTAAGTAGCATCTTTCTAGGCTGGTGGCCCCGCCCTCACCTGAGAACCCCACCTACACCCTGGGGGACCCTCATAGTGTTTTGCCCACAGTCCCTCAGCACACAGTAGGGCTGCTGGTAGCAATGGGGCCGGTGGAGGAGGAGGAGGAGGAGGAGGAGGAGGAGGAGGCTGCGGTGGTGGCTGGGACAGGTGGGCTGCATCCTGGTTGGACCCATGAGTAATTTCTCTTCCCTCCCAGGTGGCCAGAGGCGAGGCGGTGGCTTTCTCCTAGGAAGGGAGCAGATGCCTGGCCCGGAATGGAATCAAAGGTCTGAAAAGGATTTATTTTTTTCTGATTTAAATATTTGAACAATTTGTAAATGTGTGAACCCTTCAGAATGGAACTAACTTGAGCCTTTGGTTCTACAGCCGAGGCTCGCTGCCCCCCGGAGGGCAGCGAGTCGGTGGGTTCCTGAGGCCTGGCTGCGGCACACCTGCCCAGAGCGGTGTGAGGCCCTCCTACGCTGACCTCCCAGCAGAACGAGTATGTATGCTTGTTACACTTAACAGTCTTTCTGGGGAGGTAGGGGCCTTGAGGATTCTACAGTCTTAAAAACAATATAGTAAAAAATCCAGAACCATGCAATTCCTCTGCCTGTCATAGATAATCAAGGGAGGTGTTAAAAATCTCTCACTTTGATATGAAAAGGTGCTGACAACTGTGATTGGGGCTTATGGGGCCTGCACAGGGTCAGGGAGGGCATGACCCCCTGGGAGGAGTGAGTGACCTTGAACCAGTGACTATAGGCCCCCCTCCTCCTGCTTCAAGTGTTGCCTTGCTGCCTTAAATGAAATAACAAGAAATGCTTGGCACGCAGTAGGTACTCAACACGGAAAAATGATTCTTACTTTGGTGGTTTATTCCCTGTCCCCGAACTGTCCCTTTCAAAGCCCTTCTCATTCGTGTAGAAGCCAGAGGAACAAGGGGAACAGGATAAGGAGGGTCCGCCTGGGTCCCCAGGGACTTCTCTTGCATCAACTAATAACTTGATTGACAGTGCCTAGATTTCCGTAGGAGGAGTTGGCCGTCTTCACAGCGAAGTGCCCCGGTCTGCAGGTGGTACAGGTAACTTCAATCTGGGTATGGCATTTTATTTTTATTTATTATAAATATATTTTGCATCTGAAAAACAATTTCAGACACTGGACAGGCGGGCCTCTCCCAGAAAAAAACACTACGTAATAAGCAGCAGAGCCGGACAGAGGGGAGGAACATTCTAGAAGGCCCCCATCTGTATAGGAGGAGGGACTCTACCCGATGAACCCAGAAATTGCTATGTGCAGATGCAGGAGGGTTCAGACTCATTTGGGTTCAAAGCTGGCTTAGTGTGGTGTCCTTGGGGTCTCGGGGCCTCAGTCTGTGTCTTTATCTGTAGGTGACAGCGGGCTCGTCGTGGCGCATGCAGCACCATGCTTGAGACGGCTGAGAGGGGTGCCATGTCCTACGGCGGACGTGAAGCGGGCAAAGACCTGCAAGGTCACCCCCATTCTCATGAAACTGAGCCGTTAGAAATACCTGTGTCCTTCAGCCACATCCCCTCTGGGTTAGAACGGGGAGAAAACATGGCAGCTGTGGGTTCTGCATGGGGACCGAGCTGTCGGGGGACCCAGCAAGGCCGGCTCGTTGCCAGCAAGCCACTCGGCTGTTGACGCTTGTGAGCTGCGTGGTTGCTGCTCCCCAGAGGCCCATGTCCCCTGCTCCCCGGCCGATCTCATGTCACATTCATGTTCCAGTTAGCTAATCCTGAGGACACGGGCCAGGGCATTAGCTTTCAGGGCCTCTGAAAACCGTACTCCCCAATGGGTGCATTGCAGACACCCGCTGGGCAGCTCTGGGGGGCCTGGGGGCCGGCGGGGTGAAAGCACAGCCTGCGGCAGGCGCACACCTGCTGGCCTCCGGTCACTGACACGCCACTCAACGGCCCCCGGCTCCAGCTTCAGAGCACAGGAAACTAAAAAAGGGATGATCTTTGGGATAAAATGAACCCCTGTGTCTGCAGAACTTGTTTTGGGGATACATGACCACTTCTGCTCCATCAGCCAAAATGTCCTCCCTTTTGTATTTTAAAATAACCCACTCACAAAAATGTTGGTTATTTTGATTATGGGAGAAACGCATTGATAATTAATACACTCGTTACTGAAAATGAACGTTCCTGATAAAAGCAAAAGCCAGCTCCAAGCCCTCCCTCCACCCTAGCTCCCCCCACCCCCACCCATTCGCTGCTGCTGTTACGGGTTTCAGGGTTATGGTTGCAGATATTTTTTCTGTGCATTTGCATATGGATAGAAATTGAACTCTGAAGTGCATGATTTTCTTTATTTTTTTTTGCATTAACTATATCATCCCGTACGTTTCCTTTCTGCGCAGCTCGTTTTTCTTCACCCAGGAATCTGCTTGGAAATGATAAAGATCGACGCCATTCCTTATAACAACACGGTGGCTCCCCGGAGCCGTGCACACCGGAGTTTATTTAACCGCCTCCCCGCTGCCACGAAAGCTCTCAGTCCTCACCCCGTGGGGACGGGGAGTGGAGGCAGGTGTGAGTAATTGCTAATGTCTGGATTTGGGGAGTGGGCTCCCAAGCGTTTATGGCATTATTACAGATGAATATATGAATGCATACATTAGCATAAAACAGGGACATGCCCCGACCAGTGATGAGAAAGTGTTTATGAACAAAAGATCATGATGAATCCAGGCCTGCACAAAACACCAGGGTCCATTAGGGGACAATGGGGCTGGCTCTTTCATGCCTTTTAAGAGCTGTTTAATATTCTGGGGTATGCACGCACCACGGCTGATCGGACCTTCCTGTCGAAAATCCCAGCCGTGTTTGCCTTGGTGTGTGTGTGTGTGTGTGTGTGTTCATATATGTGTGTGTGTCTGTGTGTAGGTGTGCGCGCGCGTGCACACGTGCACATGCACAATAGCTTTGGTCCAAGTCCCCGTCGCTGGGGTGGCCGACAGGTTCATGGGTGCTTGTATATTAGATGAGAAAATAAACAAACATGAATACATAAAATGCAAGTGTTCCCGGCATAGATAAATGAGGGCAGATCACGAACCAAGGTTTTAATTAATGTGATTCCGCTCCACTGCAGCCCGTGCGGAAGAGCCTCCGTGGTTCCCGTTTTGTGTTGTGTTGTTTTGTTTTGTTGTGAATGACCCGGCAGGGAGCACTGCTGTGGCGAAATCTGTAAACACGGTTCCTTCCCCGCTAGTTCTCAGAGGTGGGGTCGCTGGGCTAAACAGTTTGCAAAGTTTATTTTCGCCGAGTGGTCTTTCTCAAATGCCATTTTGACCTTATCACTGTTTTGCTTTAAATCCTCCATCTGACTTCCCGGAGCTTCTGGGACGCGGTCCAAGAGCCGGAGCCTGGCACGTACGACCCTTTAGGGTCTGGCTGGAAGCTCCCCAGCCTCGTGCCCTCTCTCTCGCCCCGTCGCCCCTGGGCTTGCTGCAACCCACAAGCTACCTGCCCCTCTCTGTGCCTTTCTCCTCGGTCTTCAAGACCAAATGTATTCAAAAGTCCAGCAAAGCGTAGTCCCCAGAATTGTCATGCCTCATTGATGGGTCTTCCTAGTCCCAGACAGTGTTTTGCATTTTTCTAGGATTCAGGAAACTGGCTACATGTTAATCAGCCCCTCTCCTTTGTCCCTGTCCAGAGCCGCCGGCCCCTGCCTTGCCTGAATCTGACGTCCCGTCACTGAAAACCGCCTCATATTGTTCCCGGCCGATGGGCAGTGTCGGAGGTCGGAGCTGTGTGCTCTGCGGCGCGGTGAGTGCTCAGAATACCGTCGAACTGCACACACACGCCTGGGGGTTGCCCAGCTTGGCACCCCTACTGCCCCACACTGCCCGGTCCTGCCTGGCACCCACAGGGGTGCAGTGCCCCAGAACCTGGGTTCCACAGCTCGAGGGTAGTAGCAGCTCATGTTGTGAGCGCGAGTGGCAGGTTTTCGAGGCATAATTACAGCCTGGAAATGGTTGATTACGTCTTTTGTGGCCTGCTCCTCCCCCGAGGGAAATGGGACTGGTCCCGGGACATGAGAAACCTCCTAGCATGTGGCAACAGGGCCACCAGCTGGGGTGTTGGTGGCAGCTCTGGGGAGAGGACACGGGTGAGAGTGGTGCTTGTCCCTTAGTGACAGTGGAATGTTCTAGAAAGAACACAGGCTTTGGCGTGGGGGGCTAGGATGCCAAGTGCACCTCACCCTTGGGGTAGAGGATTTACCCGCCCTTGGGGGGGACAAAAGGCACCAGCCTGATCAAGGTTTTGGTCCCTTTTGTTTCCCTGGGGTCGGGAGAGTAGAAAACACCCCCAAAAGCAGGCCGTCTTGAACACAAACCCAGCTACTGAGCAGATGTAGGGCTGCATGTCTTTTTTAATCATTGAGAGGTTCTGTGCCTCAGTTTCCTAATATTTAAAACATTAATCAACATCTCCCACGGGCTCCAAGAGAAAACAACACAAATGATTGACCCGGCCCGGTAGCCAGCACGCCATCCCCAGCAAAAAGCAGCAGCCCTGTCCCTCCAGTCCCCTCCTGAAACGCTGCACCCCCCTCCTGAGACAGGCAGCCCCTTTCAGAGCCCCTCGGGGGAGACAAAAAGGCCCAGAGACAATGTGAGCGGGGAGGAGAGCCCGCAGCCCCAGGGCAGACCCCCTACCCCGGGGAGACACGGCCTTTCCCCTGCACCCAGGGGGCCAGGGAGGGGCTGCCCTGCTGGCTCTAACTGGGTTCTCCTGAAAAGTTTGGTGATAGTTCCTTTTTATTTTTTTATAAATCTGTATAAAATGTCAGACTGCTCTTCAGGCAGATTTTTCAGGCTCGTATTTTATAGACTTTGGCAGGGGCGGCTCGGAAGGAACAGTGGTTACAGTCTCCAGAGGTTCATAATTCCTGGAAGAACTTCTGGCTCAGCCTGACTTCTCCTAAATTTCACAGAAAACGCTCCTGGGCCGGGCCCAGCCTGAAGGAGGTTTTTGTGCCTGGGCGCAGCCTGCCTTGGTGGGAGCATGACTTGTATGTTGCCTTTTTCACAGAAGTGAACTTCCTCGGCCATCGAGCACAAAGACTCCTCTCTCTGAATTTTGGGTTTGTTTACTCTAAGCGAGGCTCAGTCAGACATGTCCTCCCCTCTCCCCCCCACCCCCCCACCGCCCCGCCTGTTTCTCTGCGGCAAATGCAGCTGCCCCCGTCTCTGCAGCCCCAGCCTCACGCCCTGGCTTCTGATGCCGTGGCGAGGGAGGGGGGCTCTGTGCCTGCAGTATAGGGAGCTATTGCGACCTGGGCCTGGGGCAGCCCCCTCCTCAGCAGGAGCCCCTCCCCAGCCAGCCTGCCATCCTAGGGTTGAGGGTTTTAGGACCCCAGGCCTCTGGCTGGTGAGGGACGCGGGTGGGTGACTTTGCGCATCCGCACCAAGCATATTCTGAGCCCTTTTCCCAGCCACCGGCTCCCCCCACCAGAAACCTTCCTTTGCACGGTCTCTTCTGTGCGTGACTTCTTCCGAAGCGGCCATGAAATGCCGCAGAGGCTGCAACACACGTGTAAATACCACTTTGCCAAACATGTTCACAACACCAGTCACTTCATAGATTTAAACAACAGCGACGACGCAAAACAACCGAACGGGGCTCTGAGAGACGAATGGTCCCGCCAGCAGCACCTAGGCGGGTGGCCCGCAGTCTGTCTGTCTGTCTGCGGGGAGCCAGCCTGCGCTCTCCACCTGCGACACGATGCTGCCTCCCCACGGTGGGTCTGAGCAGCAGTTGGGACCCCGCGGCTGACAGACAGACAGCGCCCTGGCAGACTGGGCTGTCAGGAGCGGGACAATTCAGGCGGCAGTGACAAGGGGCTCTGTCCCTGTGTCCCTGGTGCCTCCAACCTCCTCAAATCTTTCTACCCTTTGAGGTGCATCTGTGACCCCAAGGGTGAACTAAGGCAGCTTGGTCATTTCAGGGACGAGGAATCGAGGCAGTGCCCTTAAGCCAGCCTGTTTTACCCCCCGCCCCCCCCACACACACACGCTGAGTGCTTGCAGTAGGAACAAAGACAAGAAAACTCCTTTAGAAACTGCAGAACAGAGCCTCATCTAGCGGGGGTCCCCTGATAAAGGCCCCATCCACCCGGAGTTCCTGGGAACAGAGTCCCCATGAATGGGCACGGAGAGCCAGCCTCAGACTGCAGAGTTGGCCTCATTCATCAACATGCAGGCTCCTCGGCCCCAGCCCCGGATGAGGGGCTTTCAGGAGTCCCCAGAGCATCCAAGTCACGGTCCAGCAGCGGCCGAATTGGTGGCTGCGGCCCAGCCTTTAGGAAAGGGCCCTGCTTTTCCCATGACCGGCCAGCCCCTCAACTCAGCAGATCCCCCCTCCTACTACTTGCCCCTCTGGAAGGCTGCCCCCCACCCTCTGCACCAGCCTGTTGCCCCCTGGGAGGACGCAGGCCAGCCTTTGAGAGCCTGGGAGCCAGGGTGGGCACTGGGCCTCTCCAGGTGGCCTGGCCCTTGAGATGGGGAATTGGCTGCAGAACAGCCCCTCACCGCCCCCCACTGGCCCCGAGCACTCACCCCCTTTCTCTGCTCCTCTCCCTCACTGCCTCATTGTGACAGAAGCGCTCCACCAGCCAGCGGTGCCTTGGCCATGCAGCTCAGGGCAAGGTACGGGGGACAGTGTGCATCCTTGCTCTGACCCCAGCCTGCCTCCTCTGCAGCCAGCCCCTCTCGCTCGCTCTGGACTTAGCTCTGTAGGAGCTGCTCTAAGGCCTAGACGTGCGGGCTGCCAGCCCGGGCAGGGAGCCGCGCTGCAGCCTTCCGGCCAAGTACCGGCCTGCCTCTCTCTGCTCGATGCCTCCAGTAACAGGGAGCTCCCTCTCTCCCGGAGCAGCCCGCTCAGGGCTCGCACACGGCGCGGCTTTGCCGAGCCCTCCCCTGCTTTCTGCATCTGCCTCCGTGGCTCACAGCCCCCTCACCCCCTCTGCCCTCCGCTCTCTGCAGGCAGCCAGCTCCCTCTGGGTCCGCTCCTTCCCGTGCGGTGGAGCAAGCCCCCCATCAAGGGTCAGCTCTGGGGTCCCCGTCCCGGTCCCAATTACAGCCGTCTACACCTGTCCCGCCTGTCCCGCGCCTCTGCCCCTGCAGTTTAGGGAGCTGGGACGGGGCCCTTTGCCCTGCTGTTCTGCAGGGAGCCCAGGGGAGGGCGCGGGTCTCCCCTCCCGTGTCCAGCTGCGCTGGATCTCCCTGTTGAGCGGCTCCAGAGCCCTCTCAGCTTTTTATGGCCCCTTTGCTAGTTGCCAGGGAGAAAGCTCTCTATGCAAACCCTGTCTTTTCCGCAAGAGCCGCCAGGCGGGCGGTCCTGGCCTGCCGCCGCTCCGCGCGGCGAGCGCTGCGGGACCCGCAGGCAGCCGCTGCGGGGCTGGGGGCCTCCCGCCAGATTCAGGCAGACCGGGCTTGACTCCCAATCCCTATCTGTGACCACAGCAATTCCCTTCACCGTTTTGAGCCTCCATTTTTCCTCTGAAAAGGATGTGAGAGGGGCTCCCACGGGCTTGAAGTGAGACTAAAGGAGATCAGAGTAGCCTAGCTCACATCAGAAACTTCATGACGGCCAGTGCAGTAGACACGGGGACCCAGGGAGGGAGGCACACGTGGAAGGAGCGTCACCTGAGAGAAACCGGTCTGGCCTTCTCCAGACTTGCACCAGGTGCAGAGGGGACCCTCTCCATGGCAGAGGGACCCCTCTGCCGGCTTAACCGCGCACGCCAAGCCAGTTAGACGCAGCTGGAGGAGGCCCTAGGCCTCTGAGCTCACAGTAGATGCAGTATATGGTAAAAATGACATGTAAGCCCACATCTGTATTGAATAAAGCAAGAATTTGCATTGTATGTGCAGCCTGAGGGGCCCGGGGGGTTGAGGCATAAGACACATCTTCCCTTGCGGCTCCCTGGCTTCCTAGAAGGGCCAGGGTAGACGGGGTGTCTGAGGAAGAGAAGCCTGAGTGTCCAGGCATCCACAGACTGTGGGGACCAGGCCCCCATCCATGCCCTTTCCCCCCAAGCCACCAGAGTGCACCTACCTTCCCCGGGCCCAGACCCGAGCAGGAAAGACTGGGAAGCTGGACACGGAGCTGGATGCTGGCTGCTTCCTGTCCTCGAAGCTCAGTCTGGTGGGGAAAGAGAACAGGGAGTGAGTCACTGTAAATCAAGTGATCAAGGGGATGATGGCAGTTGAGATTTATGGAGCCCGATGTAGGGGCCAAGCTCTGAGCTGGGCTGTCGGCGTCGGACTCTCCCCCGGCAGAAACTCTGAGCACCGGCCTCAGAATCCCCATTAGATTGATGAGGAAACCGAGGCAGGGAAAAGCGAAGTCCCCTACTCACCGTCTCTCAGCTGGTGTGCGGCCAAGCCAGGATAGAACCCAGGTCTGTCCGAGGCTCCCACCACACCCTGCAGCTGAACAGCTCAGCGAGGCTGTGCTGAGTGCTGGGGGGACGTGGGTGGGCAGGGATGGATTGATTAGTTATAAGCACCTCCCAGCGGTGCTTGAGATCCCCAGCTCCTCTGTGGCCCAATCCGTTTGAAGGGCAGATTCAAAATTAGGTGGTAGCACCTATGGGCAGAGGCTTATAAGGATGGCGTTATTACCCTGACGTGGGGAGGGCCCTCCCTCCCACCTCCAAGCAGATTGCAGATGGAGATGGGGAGGGCTGGGGCTTGTTTGTGTGGACAGTGAGCGAGGACAGAGCTGCTTCCTGGGGAGGGCTGGCTTTGGAGGGGATGAGGGCTGGATGGCTGACGCAGGCAGTCCCTCACCACAGGAAAGTGCCCCCACTAGACCCACTCCTGGGGGGAGGTCCCCCAGCCCCTTCTCTGACGCAGACAGCCACTCTGAGCCTCTGCACCTCAGTTTCCCTACCTGTGCAAGAGATGGAAACTACGTCACGGCAAGGAAGCCCCTGCTCTCACGCCCTCTCTCCAGCCCCCTACCTCTGCTACGGTCTCCAGACACCTGTCTGCTTGCCAGAGCAATATTCAACAGTTTCAGTGCGGCGAGCGGGCGGGGCGGGAGGGAGGGGGCCTGCGCACGGAGGTGGGGGGGGGGAGGTAGGCTGCTGCATCGGGCAGGCTTGGGCCGGTTAAGATTTGTGCCAACTCACGGTGCAGTGGAAGCAGACGTTCTGAACTCTCCAGACTCCAGCCGAGAGTCTGTGGCGCCCCCAAGTGCCACCAGGGGGCTGCCTGGGCCACATTTTCGGCCAGGAAATTGAGGAGGGGGAGGCGGTCAGCAGGGACTGGCGGTTTTACTTTAGGGGTGGCGCTTTAAACTGCATCAGAAGTGTGATGGGGCCAACCTTCCCCGGGCTGGGGGCCCCAGGAGGGGTGGCCCGCCCTGCCTGGGGTGGCGCCAGCGCGCCCCTCCCTCGCAGAGCTGTGCTGCAATGCAGCAGGCTGCCAGAGGGCCGGGGAGCTGTCCCGGGCCGCTTTCCCGAAGTGGGAAGTGAGGGACGCTGGAGCGGGGAGTCCAGGAAACTGAGGGCGCAGGGGGTCTAGCAGCGGCCCAAGGGCCAGAAAGAGGGAGAGGTGGAGGGTGTGGTGGTCCCGGGGGCCTGGGGAGCCTGAAATGGACCCGGGGTCCGGTGTGAGTCATTTTGCAGTGATACCACTGGTAGGAGAGAGGGAAGGGGGCTGAGAGATGGGGAAGAGAGGGGCTGAGGACAGCCGGGGCCCCTGGGCACACATTTTAGGGCAAAAGCACCGACGCTTGTCCTCCCCAAAAAGCAAAATAAATGAAAAAGCACAAAAACGAAAAAGCATCGGAAAGCTCTGCAGCTGACTTCTCCCCAGCCAGGCTGTGCAGAACTCGGGGAAGGAAGAACCAGGTAGCCAGCTCTGCCCTGGGGGAGGGAGGTGCTGTCAGGCCCTGTTAGAGCCAAAGAAAAGGAACAGGGGCCAGGGCAGGGCTGGAGGCTCTGTGGGAGGGTGGCTGGAAGGTCTGGGGAGAGCATGGGGGAGGGGGGTGGTCTAAGAGAGGCAGAGAGACGTGGGGATGCAGGAGGCCCCGGGTGGAGAGAGGCGCTGGGGAGGTGGATGGAAGCCCGCAGGAGGGTCTGCAGTGGGGAGGAGGGCCTGGGGGAAGCTAGTGGGCGTTTGGCCCTGTAGCCCCAGCTCCCAGTTCTCACAGTCTGCTCCCCCAGGCCTGGACCCCCTCTCGTGTCCCCTCTGCACTCTGTGGCTCAGCTCCCTGTTTTCCGCCCGGGGTTCAGCTGAGACCCTGGGCCCCTCTCTGATGACCTCGTGTCCTTCACTTATTTTTACTTGTTGATTTTCAAACCCTCTAATTAGGAGACATGTCAAACAGCAGGGACGGACGCACTTTCACGTTGCTGTCACCCAGCTGTGGTCGCTGTCGCCTCTCGGTCCATCCGGACCTCCCACTGTCCTTCCCCCGCCCGCCCCTCACCAACTGTCCTGAAGCCAATTCCACGTCGTTATCTCTGAGGACTTTTCAGTATGTATCTCTAAAAAAGAGAACGCTTCCGCTTTACAAACATAACCAATGTCATCATCACGGTTCAGAAATGAACAGCATTTCCTCAGTGTCCGCCCGGCATTGATTCCGCTTTCCAATATCCCCCATAAACTTCTTTTACAGTCGGTCACAGCCTGTCCTGCACGCCCGGGGGCCCTGGGCTCGCAGAAGCGAAGTGCAGCTATAGATTCAAGGGCCTACAGCTGGACTCCCCTCGCCCCAGGGAGTAACCCAACCTCAGCGCGTTTCAGTTTTCTCATGGAAAACAAGACAAGTTCTGGGTCTCTCCCAGGGTCACTGAGCGCAATGGAGATAATGCACGTGAAACCCCTCAGCCCTGTGTCTAATGCATACCAGACGCTCAGCAGGCAGGCGGGGCTAGAACGAATCCTTCTCCCATGGAAACCTCTAAAGGGGCCTTGGGTGGGGTAGGCAAACAGCTGGCTGCCGTCCACCAGGCAGTCCACCCCCTGAGTGGGTAAGACATCCCAACATGGTCCCCGGGCCGGGACCTCTCGCTTAGCTGGCTCACAGCCCAGCTTCCCCCCTAGCAGACAGCAGTTGCTGCATCCCAGGCCCCCCCCCCCCACTCCGGGACCCCACCGTGGGAAGTCCAGGCGGGACCACTACCCCAAACTGCAGTGTTTACAGGCCAGCCCTGGGCACCACGGGGGGCAGCACACTGCTGAAATAGGGCAGATAATTTCTAAAAAGTGTTTCTCTGTCACGCAGGACATCCCGGCTTTGTCCCTGCACACATCTCGGCCCGATGGCATAAGCGGAGGGAAGGAACGCTTAATGGTCATTCGCTCAGGCCCGGCACCATCTGTCCGTCCTCCCTCTCCATCCTCACCGAGCTGTCTCACTGCCCTTTACTTTACTGAGGAGAGGACTTTGAGAGGTTAGTGACTTGTCCAAGGCCGGCTAGGAAGCAGCCCAGGATTCCAACCCAGGTTTGTCTGATTTCTGTGCCTAATGGAGAGCAGGAAGGAGGGATGTAAGCTGGGATGGATGGATGGATGGATGGATGGATGAGAAATAGTCCGTTTCTCCCCAAGGCGAAAGGCTTACTTGTTCCGTGAATAGGGGTCCTCTGCGTGGAGCGCCTGCCTCCTTCTGTCCTGCCTCCGAGTGCACTGACTGGCTCAGGTGGCGCAGGGACAACAGGTGGGCTGCCAGTCCACAGGGACCCAGTCCCAGTTGTGTTGCTGGGGCTGCTCAGCGTCAGCTCTGAGCCCCAGCCGCCTTCACAGTGCACCGAGACAGCAGGCAGCCTCCCTTCCCATTGGCTCTCCTGGATGGATGAGTACTCCGTGACCCGCGCCGCATGCTCGGGCCTTTTCTAGCCACTTGGCGTAATTGCATCTCATCTAAATCATCACAGCCAACCTCCATGATAACAATTACCCTCCTGCACGAGATAAAAGGAAACTGAGGGTTAGGAAGGATAAGTGACTTGCCCCAAACCACACAGGGAGCGAATATAGAATCGGCGTTTGAACCCTCGCTTGCTTTTCTTTCCTTTTTTTTTTTGTTTGTTTTGTTTTGTTTTGTTGTGATTGTGCCTGAGAAAACCTGTACTCCTGGGGGGTTCACCCATGTCAGACTCAACCTCCTGGTTCATCAGGGAGCTGGACTTCTTATCCTCTGGACTCTATATTTATTTCTCAAGTAAAACCTTCTCTAGCTCATCCTATTTGTTAGAATCACACACACAAGGGTCCAACATATTCCTGACATCCTACAGAACAATTAATGAAGTGCAACTAAAGTCCCGGTAGCTCACGTTGTGGCTAAATGCTGCGGGGACCAGATGCACACAGGACTCGAGAGCCCGAAGGGGTGCGAGGCAAGGCGAGAGGGAAATATAGACAGTGGGCTCAGGGGCAAACCAGCTGGCCTCCCCGAAACCCTGCTCTCATTCCGCAGGTACATTTTGAGTATCGACTGCAGGTGTGAGCCCTGGGACCCACATCCCAGACACTCGGGGTTCAATCCCAGCTCCACCATGGACTAGTTTTGGGAGTTCGGACCAAGTAGTTCACCTCTATGCCTCAGTTTCCTCAGTGGCAATATGGGGATACGAACAGTACCTTATTGAAGATGAAATAACTCAAACATTTAAAGTGCTTAAAACAGTGTCGTCCGTATACGGTGAGCCCTCAAATACTTCATTGTAATTGGCATTATAATTGCTATTCCTGTTCTCCCTGAGGCGGCATTTAATACCTTTGCCTGATAGGAATCATTGCCCGATTGCCCACATTCACAGATGAACAGGTCCTCTGGTGTATGCGGTTGCCTTTGGAGAGGGCCCAGCCATGCGTCCACACACCCGCCCTGCAGGCTGATGGGAGCATCGGGGAGGAAGAGCTACCACGGTGGGGCAGGCATTGGATTTAGGGTTCGATAAACTTTGGAGCCAGAGCTCCCACATTTGCTTTGTAGTTCAGCCGTCTTCCTAGCTGTGTGACTACACGCAAGTCACTGAACTTCTCTGAGACTCCGTTTTCTCATGTGTAAAATGGGGATAAGTATATCTAAATTACTGAAGCATTCTCCTTATTGTTTCTCTCACCCCCTTTCCTGTCCACTTTTTCTCCATATGGGTGACCCTTGGACAACACAGGAGTGAGGACTGCTGACCCCCTCACACAGTCAAAAAAATATGTGTATAACTTTAGACTCCCCTAAAACTTAACTACGAATAGCCTACTGTTGACCAGGAGCCTTACAGATAAGATAAACAGTCAATTAACACATATTTTGTATGTTATGTGTATTTTATATTTTATTATGACAATAAAGTAAGCTGGAAAAAAGTAATTAAAAAATCATAAGAAAGAGAAACAACCTTTACCGTATTTTACTGAAAAAATTCTACATATAAGTGGGCTTGCAGTTGAAATCTGTCCTTCAGGAGTCAGCTGTTGGTCTGATGACCATCTCCTACCTGCTATACTTATTTATTCTTGTCTGTTTTGTTCACTGCTATATCCGAGGCACCTAAATGCATGCTCACCATTTTTTGGGGGTGGGGGGATACGGGGGAAGATGCTGTTGAATTGGACCCACCGCAGAGGACTGTCAAGTTTGCAAAGCAGGCAGCGTGGTGCCTGGTGGAGAGTGTGCATCCAATAAATATCGGCTAATTATGATTATTATGTCTAATCCACAGGACCGCTGTGGCGAGGATCAAACAGGATAATGTATGCTAAAGCATGCTGTGAGCACAACGTGCTTGGTCCAGGAGGTACCACATTATCGCTCCTAGGCTGCTTACAGGGAAGTCGCACTTAAACTTCATGCTTTGCATTTACACCACCTGGGTGGGAGGGGAGACTGGTGGGCTACTGCCCCCTGAGGCTCAGCCAGGGGGTGGGTCCCCACCGAGGGCTGAAGGCAGAGCTGGGAGCCACATCCTAGCGCCCAGTGTGGGGTCTCTCCATGACTCCATATCAACATCCCCATAGATGTGGTGATGAATATATCACACTGTATACCAGCGGTTCTCAACCTGTGGGTCGCGACCCCTTTGGGGGTCGAACAACCTTTTCACAGGGGTCGCCTAAGACCATCGGAAAACACATATAATTACATATTGCTTTTGTGATTAATCACTATGCTTTCATTATGTTCAATTTGTAACAATGAAAACACATCCTGCATATCAGATATTTACATTACGATTCATAACAGTAGCAAAATTACAATTATGAAGTAGCAATGAAAATAATTTTATGGTTGGGGGTCACCACAACATGAGGAACTGTATTAAAGGGTCGCGGCATTAGGAAGGTTGAGAACCACTGCTGTATACACATACATTTTATATATATATGCCAACATTTATTTATTTATTTAATTTTATTTTTCAAGTCTAAGGAAGCTGGCGGAGTATTGTCAGGAAGGGTTAGAGTAGAGGCCTCCTTGGTTTCTGGGAAGTTATTGATGTCTCTCTCTCTCTCTCTCTCTCTCTCTCTCTCTCTCTCTCTCTCTGTCCCTGCCTCTCTGCTTCCCTCCCTCTCTCCATAAAGCAATAAAGAAAAAAAAAAGAATCTCACAGTATAGACGCCCCTGGGAGTGGCCCCATTTTGTGAAATGAATCCTTTACTTGAACTTGTACTCTCCAGGGTACTTGTTTAAGCTTTGATGCTGTGTCCAAAATAGATATAGACCCTAACAATTTCCTGCCCGAGGCCCGTCCTTCCCAAAACCCTCTGGGCTTGAGCATTGAGATAATTCTGTAATCCGTTCGGGGGCTGTGTGACCAGCAGATGGGCGGCATGGGCGTGGGCAGGGCAGGACCTGGGCCGGGTGGGAGCTGCTTCAGCCACTGTCCATAGTGCGATGCGCCCACGTTGGAGCCACGGGGGTGTTGCCGTCCTCAGCCTACGATTCGCACAAGTCGGGGCACAAGACAGCGAGGCCAGGTCACGTCTCTGCAGTTACACAGCTCATGAGTGCCTGCTGGGGTGGAACCTGGTCTGTCTGTCTGTCTAGCACCAAGGCTCAGGCGCTGCTGCAGAGGGACAAAGATTTGGGGGAGGGGCTCAGAGATGGGATGGGGAGGGGCTTTGCCCAGCTGAGGGACTGCAGCTGTGACTGTCGTACAGATGGGGAAACAGGCGCACAGAGGCTGGTTAGCTCGCCCCATGTCACCCGGCGGGTCAGGGTTTGAGTCTAGGTTTTGAGGCAGGGGGTGTGGTGTGCACACCTGTGCTCTGACCATTGTGCCTGTGAGCACAGGGATGGAATCTACGGGTCTGGGTTCGAGTCCTTTTACCACCTCCAGCAAACCATTGGCCCATGGAAACTATTTTTAAAGAATACTTATATGTGATAAAGTTTTATATATATAAAAGGAGCAGGGGGAGGTACACAGGAGATGGGGGAGTGATGAGCTGAGGTAGAGGGCAGCAAGGGTTGTGCTGGACAATAGGCATGGAGGTGGGGGTCATGCCTGGTTATTGTACCAGTTTGAACAAGTGATACAATGAGGGAGACATGCCCAGAAGAATGATGAGAACAGGCCATGGGCCAGGGATTGTGATTAATTCCGTATAGCCAAGGGATATAAAGAAAGATTGGAGTGGTTTGTGGTTGTTAATTTTATTATTAAACATAAAGAAATCATGAAATAAAGGCCTCAAATAGAGCAATTGTGAGAATTTGTTCTGGACAAAGATGATGATTAATCCAGGTCTGCTAGCCTGACATTAACACACAGAAAGGTCTAGGCTACTTTCTTCCTTTTCCTGGACTTTGGGTCCCACAGGATGGGCACACTGGGCTTTCTCCGTCAGAGAAATCTTGGCTGTGGGAGGGACACTGTAGATAGGTGTGCGCGGGGCTTCATGGGTGTTCACTGAAGAGGTGGAAATGAACGTATGCATAAATTAAAGTAGAGAGAGCCAGGCACAGACCAGTGATGAGAATGGGGTTTTAAATAAGGATTATGAATAATCTGGTTCACCCCGCCCCCTAAATCCAACAAGGCCCAGGCTGTTGGGACTGTGGGGAGGAAGCATACCAACAGGTGTATAGAACGGCCATTGGTGTTGTGCTGAATGGTGGCCTCAAGTGTATTTATTGTGTAGTTAACAATGAATTAGATGAGTAATAAAAGATAAATGACAAAATGAAAGAGGGTCAAGAATGGGCCATCCAAGACAATGTATTATGAATTATGGATTAAGATTAACTCACGTAGGTACAATTGTGGTCTATTTCAAATAATAGAACAAAGCAGAGCTTGTGCCTCTGGTGAGAAAGCATTGGTATGGAAGTACTAAGTGATATTCTTGTTCTGGGCCAGGGTTGAGCTCATATGTGTTTATTGTATTAAAAAAATAAGTACAAGCAATAAAAAAGACAAGTAAGAAACAATAAAGAGATTAGATTATGTGTAGAGTCAGAGATTATTTTTATTCCAACTCCACATATCTGAGTCTATTGGGAAACAGATCTAGGCTGGTCCCTTGGTAAGAACCAAAAAGATAACTTTTTTGATTAGGGTGGTGAATTTGTGCATGTTTATTGTAATAATAAAATTATTAGATGAAAAAATATGTACAATGAGAGCTATTGTCGAGCCAGTGGTGAGACTGTGTGATGAACCAAAGACGGTGATTATGCCTGTGCCGCTCACCTGACCCTTGAAAACACCTGGGTGGTTTTACCCTGATCTATCTGCCTTGCGATCCACAGAATGGAGGCCCCAGAACAAGTCTAGTGACGAAGATCTTGACTGTGACCTCTGTGAGAAATGAGCCATGGACCAACCAATGTGCGTGATGGTAAGTGTTGCTGCACGTTGGGTGGTTGGCTGATGAGTGTGTCTGTATTCTTACACATACGTGGGCACAAATAAAACTAAAGATGGCCACGCGTTGAGACTTGTCTCTATGCTGATGAGAGTGTCATGAACCAAGGGCGATGCATTTCATTTGGCATAACTGCCACCAAATTCAAACATAATGTAACTGGGATGTTCTCTATGTTAGGGAACGAGCACATAAAATAGTTATATACATATATAGTTATGTTAATTTTATATATGTGTATGAGTAGCTACAATATACATATATGCAATTTAACCCCTTGAGTGCCAACCAGTATCCCAGGAACTGTGCTAAAATTGCCAAGGCATTTTTGCTGGTTCTACAGCAGTTTAGGAAAAAAATGATGAATCGCAAGTAAATGAAGTTACGTATTCAAAAACTGAAGGAAACCTTTACTACATGGACATATTTAGCAATGTCATCGTCACTAATAAAGGCGGACTTAGAAATGGACGCCATTTTGAAGTTTTGATAGCGCTCCCGGCACTTTTGGCAAAAGACAGGAGGAGCACCATCGCACTCCCCGGCACTCTAGGGGATAAACCTGTTATTATAAATATAAGTGTTACTTTTTCTTGGGTTGAGTGGTGGATTCATGTGTGTTTATTGATTTATTAAAAATAGATGCGTACATAAATCAGAGAGTTAGGCATGGACTAACGAAGGGAATGTATGATTACACAATTCTCCAAATTTGAGGGCCATTAAAACAAAAATATCTACTCTATTTCATTTATGTTAATATCATTATACCATTCATTTATACACTCTGGTTTCTATAAACACTTCCCTATTGATGCAGTTTAGGCTGTTAAATCAGTGAGAGAGGTACACATACAGACATAATGTATTGGTAGTTTTCTTTTTTACCTTTTTCAATTACACTTGACAGGTATTGGTAGTTTTCTCTTTGTTGGATAAAAATTATAGGTATTCTTTTATGATATTTTTAAAGGAATAAATAAAAAAGGGGCTAAGTGCAGACCAATGAGGACAGTGTTTCATAAACTAAGGAATTCAATTCTACACAAGTGAGAGAGATTAAAAGTGAGCCAGGGTGTTTTTTTCTTTCTATTTTTGTGTTAATCCTCCCTTGAGGATACTCCCCCTCCCCCCTCTTTTTTTAGAGAGAGTGTGGAATGGAGGGGGTGGGACAGAGAGAAAGAAACATTAATGTGAGAGGGACACATTGATTGGTTGCCTCCCATGTGTGCCCTGTGCCCTGACTGGGGCCAGGAATCGGGCCTGCAACTGAGGTACATGCCCTTGTCCGCATTGGAACCCGCGACCCTTCAGTCCACGGTCTGATGCTCTAACCAGTGTGAAAAGCAGGCCAGGGCCAGGTTGTTAATTTTTTAAGTAGTTGGTTTCTATTTCACAAAATGAACACGCAATAGTTTATTTAATCATGCAGTATTTATGAGAATTTTGACTCTTATTTGGGTGAATAAAGTATGTATAGAAAATGTAAGTAATAGTCAATGTTCTTAAATCTTCAGCTGGAAAGTTGTTCCAAGAGTTCATAAATAAGTAAATGCATGAATGAACAAATTTATGAATAAAACAAGAGAGGGCAAACATGGGTCAATGATGATAATATCTCATTATCCTAGCATTAAGATGATTCTAATTCTGTACATCCACGGTCTGTTTAAAAACTGTGCTGGTTAAGGAGTAATTAATTTTCTTGTTTTTGCATGGTGATATGCTAGATGTTGATTTTAATACTAAAAATAAATAATTACACAAGTAGTTATTTACAAGGAAGGCCAAAATACAAGAAAGGCCAAAACATAGACTGGTGATGCGAATGACCCAAGAATTAATAGATTAGAGTTAATTTAGTTCTATTGTTTTTTATTGTGCTCTTGACTTCCAAATAAACAATCTAGCCTGCTTCATCCCTTTTATGTGCCTAGTTTGTTCAGACATTTCTCCCTGGATAAAGATCTAGGCTATGAACTCCCTGAGCAAGGAGCACAATGGGAGATGAAAGGTAATGTTCTACTTGTGGGTGAGAAATTGGATTTTTGGTTGCTCATTAAAACTTCTTTAGAAATGATTAAATAAAATAGAAAAGAAGCATGGACCAATTATCAAACATGATGATTAATTCCATTTGGCTTCATTAGAAAAAGTGCTAGACTATTACCAAAGGGTAAAGCGTAACTATTAACACTGTCCAATAGAACTTTCTGCAAGGATGGACTAATGATGGGTGTATATAATAAAGCAAGGATTATTTTCACTATGTTTTTGAAGCACTGAAGTCTGTTAAAGTGTAGACATTAATGTATAAAAAGGGACGATATTTACATAAATAAGAAAATTGAAGTGGACCAAAGTTGAGTTTGTGTCAGATGATAAGAATTATTAATCCAGTTTATTCATTAAGTTCATTAAACAACAACAACAAAGATCCAGTTGGTATCTCTGTTAGCAATGAACAGGTTGAGAGGTGTTAGTTTTAGTCCAGAGTTTTTGACCAGTTTCTTTGGAATGAATAAGTTACAATCAATGCCTTAAAAGCAGATAGATCATGGACCCGTGATTTACATGACTTATAAAGCAGCTATGAGGATAAATTCAGAGTTCATTGCTGGTGTCCATAATGGTGTTTATAAATAATTACTCATGACTAATTATTTATAAAGGCTATAAAGTCTTGGCTCCAACCTTATTTGTTTAAGGTTTGCAGGCTAAGTTCATGTTAAGTTTGAGCTAATGATGGATTTACTCTTGCTAATTCCCTTCTAAAAACTATAGGATTTTAATTAATCCATATCTAATAAAATTAAATACTAAATAAGCAAATAGCTAAATACATATAAAGAGGGTCATGAATGGGCCCTGGTGAATTGTGTCCAAGTTAGATGAATTCAACTTTGAACAAGTGAGGTCCATTAAAACACGATGAAAGTGGTGCTTCATTCTTCTTACAGTTGCGCAATACTTCATTTTGTTGTTCACCACTATTAATTTGTACATCCCACCAGTGATAAACATTTAGGTTCCTAACCCATTGAGATAGAACACAAAAAAGATAGAAAATTGTTAATGACATAAAATGAGATATTCTTGGATTTTTGTTGTTGCATATTTAAAATGTTAACAAATGAAAGAAAACCAAAGAATGGGCCAAGCATGGCCATGAGAAGTGTGGGGAGTTTGTTCATGTGTTTTAAAGGAAGTATCTTAAGTAATTGGAGAGGTATATATCTACATAGATACATATTTACAGGGTGGGGCAAAAGTAGGTTTATAGTTGTTAGCATGGAAAATAATACAGTAATTAATAAATACTAATACACAAATAAACTCTGTGTTTCATAGACTCACAACTGTAAATCTACTTTTGCCTCACCCTGTATATATCTCAAACCTTGGTTCATATCATAGTCTCATTCATGGCCAAGGATGTTTTTATAAAAACACATAAAATAACAAAACACCAACCATTGACCAAGGATGGGACTATAGTATGAACCAAGGCTCCATGATTAATCATTTTGGGGGCCACAAAAATGTATTGAGGCATCCCTCGTGGCAAAGATGGAGGTTGTTGACTTGTTGAGGGTGGAGAACACAGGAAGATGGAGAAAGTTACATGGTTTCATTTGTGAGGGAAGCGGGTGACTCCTGCTTGTTCATGCTGCCATCCGCACAATGTAGACACATTAAAGAGACAGCAGAAACCTGTTGTCACTATGACACTGAAATGAAGCAGAGCTGTTGGTCCATCCACATAGGCAGCCTAGAAGGGCACTGAAAAAAGGCACTCAGCTGTGTGGGACAAGTGGGAATAGACTTGTCTTTACCATCGTCATTCATCTTGTTCTTGGCAGTTGTGATTCCTGGATATTGGCTGTATTTCAAAGTATGCATGTGAACATGATCCAGAAAGGAAGACATGAAAGAAGAAATCAACAGTGCCAAGTCTGAATCAATGACGAGTGTCCTGAGGTGTTTGAATTAAGGATTTTGATTAAACTCTATAGGTCCGAGGTCATTACAAGATAATATCTAGTTATTTCTTTCGTGGTACAAAAAGGGAGGATTCAGGACCCTTTTCTTGGGTTATTTTTTGTTATACATGAAATAATAAGTAAGGAAAGAAATGAAAGAATGAATGAAGACCAGGAAAGTCGCACATTGTTTAATTATGAGAATATGTTTTGAAACATTTCTGAAGCACTGAGATCTAGGCAAAGAAATGGATCAATGTTTTACCCCTTTCGGAGGAGCAAATAGACAGGTTTGTTGTTATGGTTGCTGGTGTTTATTTTATTAAGAAAAGGACAGACATGTTTGCATAAACAATTATCTATTTTAAAAAAATAGAACAATCACAGACCAATGATGAGAATATGTCCTATGATAAGAATAATGATTAATTTAAGATAGTTTACTGTGAGCATACGATCACATGCTAATATTATTCAGAGTTTTTGTATAATGAGTTATAATTATATTACCTAATTATATATTGTTATAAGTGAATGAATACATTCATATTTCACTTAAGAGATGAAAAGCACATAGCAGTGAGGAGTCTTATGATGAAATAAGGATAATGATTACCCTGTTTTATACAACTGACATCCATATTTTTTAAATACCCAGGGTTTTTTATTTTGCATAATGTGTATGTAGACAGCTGCACATAATAGCACGTATTGTAGTTCTGGTTTGCTGCCTATTTTGCCATTTTGCCTTTTCTTTATGTAGTGAACAGTTGGTGAAATTATTCTGTGAGTAATTAGATGTATGAATGAATTAATGAATTAATGAATACAGTAAGTAGAGTTAGGCATAGGCCATTGTTAAGAGTATGCTATGAAAGAAGGATTTACATTCATGCAGTCAAGAAAGATCCATTAAAAAGGACAATTTAGCCTTTACCTGTGTAAAGAATTTGGACATATTTATAATAGTCATAGTTCTGACTTGTGGGTTAGATGGTGAATTTAGTGATATTCAGTATATTGTTTAAGATTACAATTAAATTATTTAGTAAATAAAAATAGCGATATTCTTGGGCTAATGACATGAACTTTTATGTCTAATTTATGTCTGAGTTTTATGTCTAATTTATAACTCTACAAAAATATTCTTAAAAATACTTAAATTTATGTTTTTTTCACTATTTAAAAGCCTGCTTAAACACAAAGGTTATTAGCCAAAATCTTCATTATTTGTTATGATTAAATTAGCTCTGGAATGTTCTGCATTCCCTTATAACAACATAGCACTATCAATGGTGTGCTAACCTTTATCCATTCATAGGTTCACTTCCCCAGGCCCTGGATGAGAGTCCTGAATACCCTGTCCACATGCCCATGGCCCAGCCACATAAGAAGGATAAATAGTGCCCAGCCAGTGTAACTCAGTGGTTGACTGTCGACCTATAAACCAGTTAGTCAGGGTTCGATTCCTGGTCATGTCTCATGCCCAGGTTGGGGGCTTGATCCCCAGTGGTGGGCGTGTGGGTGGTAACTGATCAATAATTCTCTCTCATCATTGATGTTTCTACCATACTTTCCCTCTCCCTTTCTCTCTGAAATCAATAAAAATATATTTAAGCCCTAGCCAGTTTGGCTCAGTGGATAGAGTGCGGCCTGCGGACTGAAGGGTCCCAAGTTCTATTTCAGTCAAGGGCACATGCCCAGGTTATGGGCTCGATCCTCAGTGGGGTATGTGCAGGAGGCAGTGGGTCAATCATTTTCTCTCATCATTGATGTTTCTATCTCTCTCTCCCTCTTCCTTCCTCCCTGAAATCAATACAAATATATTTCTATATATATACACACACACACACACACACACACACACACACACACATATATATATATATATATATATATATATATATATATTTGTTATTTTTTTAAAAGGAAGGATAAATACTGTGGAGAGTAACATTTAAAGTTTATATACTTGTTTAGGGGGAACTTGTTCATGGGTGTCCACTGAAATATTTCAAAGAATGCTGTACATCTTTAATAAACTGAGGGTGGCCATATAATGATGGAGATAGATTAAGAACCATAGATATAAAGATTAATTCTATTCTGCACATGTGATGATTCCTTTAAAAAGATGAAAGATGTTTCATACATTTCTAGGGATCTTTGCTGTTCTCGTTCCTATTTACATACAGTTGATTTCATCATTTTAACTTGAAAAAGATCTCAGTGAGAGGGAGCACTTAGGTGCTACACTAAGACCATTGCGAAAAGGGACCTAATGTCCAAGCTCTATGGACATGAGCCTATGGATAGATCTTAGAAATGTCCAAGACTCTTGTTTTTGACGCTTTGTGATTTATATGCAATGATTATGTTTTTACTGGATCAGTGAGTGAATCAGTAAACAAAGGGCTGAAGCGCCGAAGAGAAGGGATGCAAAGCTTGGCCCAGTGATGCCTCCTGGAGTGGGGGTTGAGTCTGAATCCAAAATTCTGAAATCTGTGGACTGTTGCAAAAAGAGATCAGGTGAACTCTTTGGGAAGTGAACTCATGAATGATCAAGAAATATGTAAAGGAATAAAAATAGGGAGGGCCACCCAGGGACTAATAATATGAAATTATGTAATTTTTATTATTGCATATTTGAAACACTGGGCTTCTTAGATAAATAGATCAAAACCCCAAACCCTCCATAACGACAATATGGATAGATATACCTAAGAATTTGTGTTGCTGTTTTGGGTGTTTGAAGTGTTGTTTTAATTAGAAAAGGACAGAAAGTTTACATAAATTAACAATTGCTTAAATAATTGTCTTATTGAGAGAGGGCTAAACATAAACCAATATTGTGAAGGTGTTATATGACCAGAGTTATGATTAATCTAACTCTATTCGCCCTGAGTTTTTTAAAAATTTGTTTCAAAAATTAAAGAGGATATGGTCAGTTATGTGGCTGGGCCATGGGCATGTGGACAGGGTATTCAGGGCTCTCATCCAGGGCCTGGGGAAGTGAACTCATGAATGGATAAAGGTTAGCACACCATTGATATTGATATGTTATTATAAAGGAATGAAGTAGTGCATTTATTTATAGATGACTTATTATAAGGAAGGCTGAGTAAGGGCCAATGAGGAACATGTATTATGAACCAAAGATGATGAATACCCAAATGTTTTCCAGATAAAGAAATAGAACTCAAGGTTCCCCCCCTCCCCCCGCTTTGGCTAAAGTACGCATAGAAAGTTGCATGGAGAAATTCTTTAAAAAATGGGCAGATCATTAATTTACTTCATGCATAATTATATCCATGAATAAATAATCACTAGACATATAAATCAGAAAAATGTGTGCATCATCGGTGAGACTATGCTGAAAAAAATTTGCATTTATCCAATTTTGCACAGGTGGGGTCCACTCAAAGCAGTCACTGAGCTGTGAAATTATGAATTCGTAGTATGTAGGCAGATTCTTGTGAAATATAAAGGTTCTTATCCTCAGGTTCATTGAATTATTAAAAAATAAAAATTAGATAAGTCAATAAAATAAGGTGTATAATTCTTGCGCAATGATGAGTGTAGGAAATGCACCAAGTTTATAATTAATCTAATACTGCAAGACTAACTTCCATTAAAAAGTATCTAACTATAGGCTATTTCTTTCTTTTGAAAGTTTGCATTGTTCCCATTTGAACACACCATCGATGATCTCATCATTCTCTAAGGCTCAGGTTCCTGGCTTTTAGGAACTGGGTGAGGAGAGAAGAAACTGATGTAAGTACCAACAGCTTACGTTCTTGGCTTGGGAATTTGGTTTCTGGATGTCACTTGAATTTCTCAATGTAATAAATGAATGTATTAATAAATAAAACCAAAAACACCAGCATAGACCCGAATTGGGATTTCTGGTCCGTCTGATTCAGTACTGCTAAAATTCAGTAAGAAAGACGAAAGTTGTTTCATTCATCTTCAGGGCTGCCTCGCATTGTGTTTTATTTTTGCATTGCGATTCATTTAAGTGCTTCTCCATTGATAAAGATTTAGGCTCATTCCCTGTGGAAGAACACACAGGAAGATGGAGAAAATTGTTAGTGTTCTAGTTTGAAGTACGTTTATGATGCAAAATGGTTATTCATTGCATCGCCTTGATATGAAAAAGAGCCTAGCATGGGTCAGTGGAACTGATATGAAGCAAAGATGTTGATTAGTTTATATGTGCAGAAAGCATACACACACACACACACACACACACACACACACACACACACACACGGCAAAGAATTCCCTCACCTACTAACGCTGTGGGATATGGGCATTTGGCAGTTGTTAGTGATCCTTAAGGATGTTGTTTTTGGGCTTTTTGATTCATGAGTTTTGATTGCATTATTGTTAGTGAATCGATGAATAAAGGAATATATCATGTCAAAATAAAGGAAGAAAAAGATGGCCAGTATACACCAATGATGAGTATTCTGAGATGTATGAATCCAGGCTTTTGATTAGGCTCCATAACTTTGGGATCTGTTAGAAAAGAGAAATGTAGTTATTTTCTCTGAGGGAAAGGGATCACTGCAAAAGTTAGGAGTAGAAGACCTGGCTCGTGAGCTTTAGTTCTCAGTGTCTGTGAGATGTATCATAACTGAAGCAATGCAAGAATAAAAAGGTGTCAATGCAAATGGCCAAGAAAGAACGATTATCATCATTACTTTATTGTTTCTTGAAGCACCAAGTTTCATAATCTAAATAGACCAAGTCTCTCTTAGTGATTCCCATAAAGGGCATATCCTATTCCATGAGAGTCCATGTTAGTTTGGATTGGTGGTGGGTTGCTGGTTGTTGGTTTTATTTTAAAAGGAACAAGTCACTTACATGAAAAATAATTGTTCAAATAAGTGCCTGATCGAAAGAAGACCAACATGGACTACTGTCAAGAGTATGATAGTAGGTATGATCAGTTCAATTCTGTTTACTGGCTATACTTAAAAAAAAACAACAAAAAAGGATCTAGCAGATTGTATATATCTGGACAGTGAGCATACAGGCAGATATTAGAATTAGTCAAAGTTATTGTCTCGTATCTTGGCCTGCATTTGTTTTGAGTGTATTGTTAAAAGTGAATGAATGAATCAGTTCATATTTTGGTCAATTATTGAAAGCAATCAATTATCCAGTAGATGATTGGATAAAGAAGTAGTACATATATACGATGGAATACTACTCAGCCATAAAAAAGATGAAATACTTCCAATTGTCACAACATGATGGATCTTGAGAATAACATGCTAAGCAAAATAAGTCAGAAAAAATTAAGGACCATATTGCTTTCACTCATATGTGGGATATGAAACTGAAAGCAACAGATGAACAAATAAGAAAAACACGCAAAAACTCATTGACACAGATAACAGTATGGTGGTTACCAGAGAATGGGGTGAGGGCATTATAAGGTAAAGGGAGTCAAGTATATGGCGACCGAAGAAGATTTCACTTTGGGTCTTGAGCACATAATGCAACATACAGATGATGTATTACAGAATTGTACCTTTGAAGCCTATATAATCTTATTAACCAATATTACTTCAATAAATTTAAAAAAAAAGAAAAAAGGAAAGGAGGCGGAGTATGGGTCAGTGAGGAGTAGGTGTCATGAAATAAAGATAATTATTAAATCATTTTAGATGAAGAAAAATAGATTAGAATTCCCTCCCTTTGGACAAAGTGCTTCAGCTCTTGTATGAAATGGTATTTCAGTTCTGGATTACTGGTAGGTTTTACTCCTTTTTGTTAAAAAAAAAAAGGAATAAACTCATGAATAAAATAGATCCAGAAATATAGAAGCATAGAACAAATTGAGGAATTTAAGAGGGAAGCAGGGTGGGGAGGGTGGGTGGGTGAGAAGAGATCAACCAAAGAACTTGTACGCATATATTGACCAACAATAGGGTGGTGAAGGCTTGGGGCAGGGGGCAGTGGAGGCCTAGAAGGGGTCCATGGGGAAAAACGAGGTGGGGGAAGAATAAATGATCAAATTATTCTTTGAGTAATTATATGAGAGAAAAACAAGTGAGTAAATGTATTGATTAGGGTAAATCTTGCACTAATTTCTTCATTGCATACTCTAAGCAACTTGTGAATATAGTCCTTAAAAAGATTAATAAGGCTGTGAACTATGTGGTCTGGGAATAAGTATATAGATAGATAGTAGCGCTAGTTATGTTTATTACTCTTGTGTTGGGCAGTACATTTAACAGTGTTTATGACAGAAATTAAAAATTAAATAGTAAATTTATACATACATAAAAAGTAGAGTCATTTTTCAAAACATTAAAATTAATTTTATTGTTGACAGTATTACATCATATGGTATTAGTCTTTCTGTGACCGACTTACTTCACTTAGCATAATACCCTCTAGGTCCATCCATGTTGTCACAAATGGTAAGATTCTTTTTTTCTGGCCAAGTAATATTCCACTGTATGTATATACCACCTCTTCTTTATTCACTCATCTATTAATGGGCACTTGGGCTGCTGCTATATCTTGGCTCTTGTAAATAATGCCACATTGAGTAAAGGGGTGCATATATCTTATCCAAGTAGTGTTTTGTATTTTTTTCAGCCATATGCCCAGAAGTAGAAAGGCTGGTCATAAGGTAGTTCTATTTTTAACTTTTTTAGGAACCTCCACATTGTTTTTCATAGTGGATTTGCATTCCCACCAACAGTGCATGAGGGTTCCTTCTTCTCCATATCCTCACCAACACTTATTATTTGTTGATTTATTGTTGATAGCTATTCTGACAGGTGTGAGGTGACCTCATGGTGGTTTTAATTTCCATTTCTCTAATTATTCGTGACGTTGAGTACCTTTTCGTATGTTTGTTGGCCATCTGTATGTCCTCTTTGAAGAAGTGTCTATTGAAGTTCTCTGGCCATTTTTCATTGGATTATTTGTTAGTTTTTTGGTATTGAGTTGTATGAGTTCTTTATAAATTTTGGATATTAACCACTTATTAGATATATCATTACTGAATATTTTCTCCCATGTAGGTTGTCATTTCATTTTTATTGCTGGTTTCCTTTGCTGGGCAAAACCTTTTTAGTTTGAGATAGTCCCATGTTTATTTTTTATTTTTTCTGTTTCCTTCTGTGAGGAGATATATCAGACAAAAATATTACTAAGAGAAATGTCAGACAGTTTAATGCCTATGTTTTCTTCTAGTAGTTTTAATGGTTTTTGAGTTTTACTTTTAGGCCTTTAATTAATTTTGAGTTTATTATTATTTTTGTATATGTTGTAAGAAGGTGGTCTAGTTTCATTTTTTTCATCCAATTTACCAACACCATTTATTGAATAGGCTATCTTTGCCCCATGGTATGTTCTTGCCCCCTTTGACATATATTGAATTGACCATATAGGCATGGGTTTATTTCTCTGCTTTCTGTTCTGTTCCATTGATCTATGTGTCTATTTTTATGCCAGTACCATGCTGTTTTGATTACTATAGCCTTGTAGTATATCTTGAAATCGGGTAGATTGATACCTCCAACTTTGTTTTCCTTTCTCAAGGTTGCCTTGGCTTGCAGTTAGGATTGTTGATGGGTTGATCATGTGCTTTCTCTGGAAAAGTAAATTGATGTTAAAATTATTCATGAGCATAACAATAAGAGAATAAATAAAACAATGAATGAATACAAAAAATGGGATCTAATATGGACTATTGGCACAATTATCCTATGAAAAAAAGTATTTAAATGTATCCAGTCCTGCACAAATGACGTCCATTATTAGGAAAATGTTCTATATTCTTACTATGTGGTTAGAGACGCCAGAGAAGGATGCTGGTAGTAGTCATGTTATGTTCTTGTGTTGGGCATTAGATAAAGTCTATAAATTAGATGTCAGGCCATTCTGGGGCCATTGATTAAAATGTAGCCTGAGTTAAGGTTTATGACTAATCTCGTACAGGCTTACTAATATACTTTGGGAAATTTAAGTGTAGACTTTTATATTCTTTTTAAAATCTGCTTTCATGCCACACATTAGATACATCATACCTGACTTAATTATTCTTCATTGGTAAAAGTCTTGGCTATCATTTCTGTGGATAAAAAGCCTTGAAACCGATTTACGTAACAAAGTTCAGACTTCATGTTCTTGATTTGGGGTGGGGGTGTAGTTTATGGGTTTTCATATTTCAGAAAAAGAAATGAGTATCTATTTAAAGAAAATAAAAGCACCAGTTATTAACCGAGTGTAGTTATGTATTATGAACAAAAAAAAAGTTAGATTATTTCAATTCAACAGAAGTGAGCCTGTCAAGGAAAATAAGATCCAGGTTCATTTCTATCACTTTCAGAGTTGGTTACTATTAGTGACCTGGCTATTGAGTTTTTCCGGCAGGGGGAACCTTTTTTTCTGCCAAGGACCATTTGGATATTTATAACATCATTCGCGGTCCATACAATACTATCAAACTTAAACATTAGCCTGCTATATTTGGTCAAACATTTAATGAACTCATCCCTAGTGCATTGGCAGGACCAGACCAAATGATTTCTCGGGCCTTATATGGTTCCCCACCCCTGCTTTAAGGGGAGAGTGTAAGAAGATGGTTGATAGTGTCAGGGGTCTTGTTCTGGGGTAAGATGCTGGGTTCATGGTCAGTGTTGTACCATATTTAAAATATGGACAAATTAAACAGAAAGGATTAAATATGGATCAGCAATGAGTTCAGGATTTCTAAGCAGCAAGGGATTTAATTATGCATCGTGTGACAAAGAGATTCATCGGTCGATGTTAGCAATTTCGAAGTACTTACTGTGATTTGGGGGATTTTATGTGCCAATTTTGTTATTGTTAGTGAATCAATGAATGAATCAATAAGTAAACGTGGAAATGAATGAAGGAAAAGAGTGCCAAGCCTAACTAAACCAATGATGAGTGCCCTGGGGTGTCTGGATTAAGGATGTTGATTAAGCCCGATAGCTGTGAGATCCATTAGAAAAAGAAAATTACCCTATTATCTCGGTGGGAAATGAGCTTACAGCAGAAGTTAGCAAGTGTCAGATCCTATTTTTGCTCTATTAAAGTTCTGGAGCATAGATTATACTTTAATAAGTAAATTAATACGTGAATGAAAGCATAAAATATGTGCATTATGGAGGGCCTTGATTGGAACAATTATGAGAGTATGTAATGAAATAAGTAACAGGACTAATACAATTTGGAAGTGTTGCGTTCCAGCAAAGTACATAGATCAAGGCTCTGACACGTTGGGGTAAGGAACATTAGAAGACAGCTGTATCGAGAGTCCATGTTGCTGTTGATGGGTAGCAGCCGACCTTTTGGATGCTGCCTCCTTTTAAAAAAGACTTTACTTTTTAGGACAGTTTTATGTTCACGATCAAATTGAGTAGAACGTTCAGAGAATTGCCATAATCCCTCTGACTCCATACATGGACAGCCTCCCCCATTATCAGCATCCTCCACCAGAACGGGACACTTTGTGACAATTGATGAACCTACTTGGACACGTCATTATCATAGTTTACATTAGGGTTCACTCTTGTTTGTAAATCCAATGGACCGAGACAAATGTATAATGACATGTGTCCATCACTACAGTATCATACAGAATATTTCACTGCCCTAAACATCCCCTGGGCTCTGCCTGTGCATTCCCCCCTTCCCTCTAACCCTGGCAGCCTCGAATCCTTTCAGTGCCACCAGTTTTGCTTTTCCAGAATGTCATCTGGTTGGAATCCTAAGGATGTAGCCCTTTCAGACTGGTGTCTCTCCCTGGGTAATAGGCATTTCGGTTTCCTCCATGGAAGGAGGCAGTTCTTTCCATGGCTTGATTGCCCACTTCTTTTAGCGGCTGAATAACCTTCCATGGGCTGGAAGGAACACAGTTTATACCCATCCACCTACTGAAGGATATCTTGGTTGCTTTCAGGTTTTGGTAACTATGAATAAAGCTGCTATAAACATTGATGTGCAAGGTTTTGTGTGGACATAAGTTTTCACCTTCTTTTGGGTAAATACCAAGGAGTACAATTGTTAGATTGTCTGGTAAGAATATGTCTAGTTTTGTAAGAAACTGCCACACACCTAATTGTTGTACCTCATTGTTGTTTTAACTTGATGACATCAGAAGTGGAGCATCTTTTCATATGCTCACCTGCCATTTGTGTATCTTCATTGGCACTGTGTCTGTTAAGGTCTTTGGCTCACTTTTTAATTGGGTTGTTTGTTTTTTATTGTTGATTTTATATGATACGAATAACAATCCTTTAATGGATGTATCTTTTGCAAATATTTTTCCCAGTCTGTAGCTTGTATTTTTGTTCTCTTGATAGTTTTTTTTTCTTTTGCACATAAGAAACTCTTAATTTTAATTAAGTCCAGTTTATCCATGATTTCTTTCTTGTATTGTGTCTTTGGTGTTGTGTTTAAAAAGTCATCACGAGACTCAAGGCCATCTAGATTTTCTTCTGTTATCTTACAGGACTTATTTTTTTATATTTTACACTTTGGTCTATGATCTATTTTATAAAAAAATTTTATGAATTGATATTTTTATTGAATTTATTAAGGTGACATTGGTTAATAAAATTATATAGGTTTCCAGTGTACAGTTCTATAACACATCATCTGTATATTGTATTGTGTGTTCACCACCCAATGTCAAGTCTGCTTCTGTCACCATTTATCCCCCATTTACCCTCTTCTACCTCCCCGCCTTCCCTCTGGTAGTCACCATACTGTGTCTGTGAGTTTTTTGTTGTTGTTTTTTGTTTGTTTTTTTACATTGCTTAATCACTTCACCTTTTTTAGCCCCCCCAAACAAGTTGATTTTAATAGTCCTTAAACAAGCCTTTGAAGTTACAGTTTCTTTAAATATATTAATCCAAATACTTATGATCTTTTGGAGAGAATGTTTGTGAAGAGTATAAGATCGGTGTTTGGATTCCTTTTTTTGCACTTCGATATCCAGCTGTTCTAGCACCATTTGTTGGAAAGGTTGTCTGTCCTGCTTCATTGTATCACCTTTGCTCTTTTGTCAAAGATCAGTTGGCTCTCTCTATTTAGTGGGCTCTCTATTCTGTTCCTTTGATCAGTTTGTCTGTTCTTTTGCCAATACCACACTGTCTTGGTTACTGTAGCTTATGTCTTGAAGTCAGGTACTGCCAGTCCTTTAACTTTGTTCTTCAATATTGTATTGGCTATTCTGGATCTATTGCCTATTTATATAAACTTTAAGATAAGATCAGTTTGTCTATATCCACAAGATAACTTGTGGGGATTTTGATTAGTATTGCATTGAATCTACAGATCAAGTTGGAAAGAATGACATCTTGACAATATTGAGTCTTCCTATCCACGAACATGGAATATTTTCCCACTTGTTTAGTTCTTTTTTGATTCTTTTCATCAGAGTTTTCTAGTTTTTTTCATATAAATCTAATATATTTTGTTAGATTTATACCTAAGTATTTCATTTTTCAGGTGATAATGTAAATAGTATTGTATTTTTTTAAAAAAATCCTCACCCGAGGTTATTTTTGCCATTGATTTTTTTTGAAGAGAGTGAGTGGACAGGAGTTGGGGGGAGAGACAGAGAAAGAATGAGAGAGAGAGAGAGAGAGAGAGAGAGAGAGAGAGAGAGAGAGAGAGAAACATTGATGTGAGAGAGACACATCAATTGGTTGCCTCCCATATGTGCCCTGATGGGGCCGGGTATCCAGCCTGTAAGCAGGGTATGTGCTCTTGACCAGGAATCAGACCTGAGACTCTTCTGTCCAAGTTCTGATGCTTTAAACACTGAGCCAAACTGGCCAGGGCAATAGTATTGTGTTTTAAATTTCAAGTTCTACTAAAGCAATTGACTATATATATTTTCTACATAAATGACCATGTCATCTGTTAACAGAGACAATTTTATTTATTTCTTCAATAATAATACACCACTTATCTTTTTCTTGCCTTATTGCATTAGCTATAACTTCCAGTACAGTGTTGAAAAGGAATGGTGAAATGGAATATACTTACATTGTTCCTGATCTTAGTGGAAAACCATCATCGTTAAATATGTTATTATCTATAGGTTGTTTCTTCATCAAGTTGGAGAAATTCCTCTCCATTCATAGTTATTGAGAGTTTTTAATCATGAATGGGTGTTCTATTTTTTCAAATGCTTTTGCTGCATCTGTTGATAGGTTCTTCCTTAGCCTGTTGATGTGATGGGTTACATTAATTGACTTTTGAATATGGAACCAACATTGTATACTTAAGATAAATTTCAGTTGGTCATTGAGGATTTTTGCATTTTGTTTTCATGAGAGATGTTGACCTTTAGTTTTCTTTTCTTGTAATGTTTTTGTCTGGTTTTGGTATTAGAGTAATGTTGGCCTCACAGAATGAGTTAGGAAGTATTCCGTCTGCTTCTATCTTCTGAAAGAGATTGTAGAGAACTGGTCTAACTTTTTCCATAAATATTTGGTGGAATTCACCAGTGAACCCACCTGGGCTTGATGTTTTCTGTTTTGGAAGGTTATTAAATATTGATTCAATTTCTTTAATAGATATAGGCCTATTCATATTGTCTACGCTTTCTTGTATGAATTTTGGCAAATTGTGTCTTTTGAAGAATAGGTTCCTTTCATCTAAGTTATCACAATTGGGGGTCATAGAATTGTTCATGGTATTCTTTGCCTATCCTATTAATGTGCATAGGAAAGGTAATAATTTATCTTCTTTCATTTGTGATATTAGTAATTTGTGTCTTCTTTTTTTTCTTAGTCTGACTAGCAGCTAAATGATTTTATTGATCTTTTCAAAGAACCAGATTTTGGTTCATTCATTTCCTCTTTTTATTTTTTGTTTTAAATTTGATTGATTTATGCTTTACTTTTTTTGAGATTTTGTTTTTATTAAAATGTTGTTTACATTTAGTGTTAATTTGTATTAATCTCAGGTATACAGCATAGTGGTTATATAATCATATACTTTACAAAGTGTTCCCCCTGATATTTCCAATACCCAATTTGCACTGTTACATAGGTATTACAATGTTATTGACTTTATTTCTATGCTGTACTTTACATCCCCATTACTATTTTGTAAATACTCACCTGTATTTCTTGGCCCTTTCACCTTTTGGCAACCATGAGTCTGTTCTTTGTATTTTCTCCAGTTTCTTTCTTCAGTGTTATATAAGTTTCCAAGCACAGGTCTTTTACCCCGTTGGTAAAATTTATTTTTATTTAATTTTTTATCCAATTATAAATGGGATTGTTTTCTTAGTTTCCCTTTCTGATAGTTCATTATCATTGTATAAAAATGCCACCAACTTCTGGGTATTTATTTTGTATCCTGATAATTTACTGAATTTGTCAGTTCTGGTAGTTTTTGGTAGACTCTTTAAGATTCTTTATATACAGTATCATGTCATCTGCCGATAATGACCGTTTTACTTCTTCTTTCCAATTTGGATGCTTTTTATCTTTTCTTCTTGTCTGATTGCTATAGCTAGGACTTATAGTACTATGCTGAATACTAATGGTGAAAGTGGACATGGCTGTCTTTTTTGTCTTCTTTTTAAAAAACTTTTTATTGATGAAAGTATTACATAAGTTCCCCTTAGGCCCCATTGACCCCTTCTAGCGGGCCCCTGCCTCCAGCCCCCCACCGCAGGCCTTCACCACACTATTGTATGTGCCCAGGGGTTATGCATATATGCATCCAAGTTCATTGGTTGATCTCTTCCACCCGCCTACCCACCCCAGCCTTCCCTTATTCCTAATCTTAAGGGAAATGCTTTTAGTTTTTCTCCATTGAGTATTGTTAGCTGTGGGTTTGTTATATATGGCCTTTAAGATGTTGAATATCTTCCCTTCATTCCCACATTGCTGAGAGTTCTTACCATAAATAGGTGGTTGATTTTCCCCAAAGCTTTTTCTGCATCTATTGATAGGATCATGCGATTTTTTTACCTCTCATTTTGTTAATGTGGTGTATTACATTAATAGATTTGTGCATATTGTACCACCCTTGCTTCTGAGGGATAAATCCCACTTGATCATGCTGGATGATCATTGTAGTGTATTGCTGGATTCCAATTGCTAATATTTTGTTGACATTTTTGCATTTATGTTTATCAGGGATACTGGCCTCTAGTTTCTTTTCTTTGTAGTATCTGATTTAGGAATTAGTATAATGCTGGCCTCGTAAAATGAGCTTGGGAGTCTTGCTTCCTGTTGAATTTCTTGGGATAGTTTGAGATGGATAGGTTTTAGTTGTTTTTTGGTAAAATTGACCTGTGAGGCCACCAGCCAGGAATGTTGTTTTTTGGGGGGTGTATTTTTTTAAATTTCTGCTACAATTTCGTCAGTTGTAATCAGTCCGTTCAGATTTTCTGTTTCTTCTTGATTCAGTTTTGGAGACTGTTTCTAGGAATTTATCTACTTCTTCCTGATGGTCTTGTCCAATTTGTTGGCATGTAGTTGTTCATAATTTTTCTCATAATCCTTTGTATATCTTTGGTGTCAATGTTACCTCTCCTGTTTCATTTCTGATTTATTTATTTGGGTCTTCTCTTTTATTGATGAGTCTGGTTAAAGGTTTATCAATCTTGTTTATCTTTTTAAATAAGCAACACTTGGTCTCCTTGATCTTTTGTATTGTTTTTTTAGACTCTATTTAGTTAATTTCTGCTCTGATCTCTATCATTTCCATTCTTGTACTCAATTTGGGCTTTGTTTTTTCTTTTTTCAAGTTCCTTTAAGTGTAAAGTTTGATTATTTATTTGAGATTTTCTTGATTCTTGAGGTAGTACTATAATGCTATGAATTTTCCTTTTAGGACTACTTTTGCTGGGTCCCACAGATTTTTGGTGGTTTTTTTCTCATTTTCATTTGTTTCAAGGGATTTTTTGATTTCTTCCTTGATTTCATTGTTATCCTATTCATTGTTTAGTAATATGTTAGTTAGCCTTCATGTGTTTGGGTTTTTCAGTTTTGTTTTGTTTTTCTTATATACCATTATGGTAAGAGAAGATTCTGCTTTAATTTGTATAACTTATTTTGGATAATTGGATTTAACTTGTTCTTTTATTAGTTTACTAAAGTATATTACTGACTTTTAATTTTTGTTTTTTTCTTTAAAAAAGTATATATATTCAATGTGTACAATATTGTGTTTTGATATACATACACATAGCGTATTACTGTAATCATGGTAATTAATGTATCTATCTCTCCATGTAGTTCCTTTTTTCATTTTTTCTTTTTGTTATAGCAATCTACTCTCTTAGCCAATTTCCAGTATACAATATGTTATTAACTATAATCATCTTGCTATACATTAGATCTCTAGAACCTATTCATTCTAAATAACAGCAACTTTGTACCCTGACAAGCATCTCCCTTTTTCCTCCATTTTCCACTTGTGATTGCTACTATTCTACTGTCTACTTTAATGTATTCAACTTTTTTAGATTCCCACATATAAGTGAGATCATGCAGCATTTTTCTTTCAGTATCTTGCTTATTTCACTTAGCAAAATATCCTCCAAGTTCATCAATGTTGTTACAAATGACAGTTTCATTTTTTAAGACTGAATAATATTCCACTGTGTATATACCACAATTTCTTTATCCATTCATCTGTCAAGTGACACTTAGTTCTTCTTTTCTAATATATGCATTCAATGCTATAAAATTTCCTCCAAGCACTGCTTGTGCTGCATCCATTTTTTTAAAGAAACAGGAAACATTTACATAAATGAATATTTGATTGAGTACATATCTAATAGAATGTCAGGCAGTTATGGAATGTGTCATTGATCAGATTGTGCTCACTAAATTTTATTAACAATCTCAAAATTGACTCAATTATTTCTGTGACTATCAAGTAGATAGACAGATATTAGTATCATTCAGGATTTATTTCCAGTGTCTTTGCATTTGCTGATATTGAAGTATTATTATAATGAATGAATGAATGAATAAAATCCTATCATAATTATTAAAAATATGAAAAAGCACAGATCAATGAATAGCATGATTTATGAAACAATGATAATGATTAACTTGGGTTTCCACTACTGATGTTTATTGAAAGAAAAATTCCCAGCCTGCTCTCAGTAGCTCATTGCATTCAACAGTATTTCTGTTCTTGATTATTGACTGGCATACCAATTTGACTTTTTTAAATATAATGCACGTATGGCTAAATCATCCCATAAGTGATTAAATAAATAAGTGAATGAATAAAAATATATACAATAGAATCAAGCATGAGTCATTGAAAATGTGAAATAGGGATTTAAATATACTCAATTCTGCGAAAGTAGCATCCATTAAAAGTAAAATACTGGACTAATTAAAGAGGACCAAAGTTTATTGCCATCCAGTTCCATGTGGTTAACATACATTAAAATATAGGTTAATTCCACTTTGTCCTCCACAGAATGACTGCCAGGTAGCTGACTTTTTCATTTTTCGAAGAAATAGAATCTTGGCAGTTAGCTCTGTGGATAAAAACCATAGTAAATAAGACTCGAAGTTCCCATCATTGGTTGGAATGTTTTGTTCACAAATCTTTAGTCAAAAGAATCAATAATTATAAATGAACGAAAAACTCCTAAGTGTGGACCAGTGATGGGAATATGTTCAGAATCAAAAATTACATCTAATCTAATTTGGGATAACTGAGGGAATTAAAAAAAGATAGGATCATTTCATTCATTTTTCAGAAAAATTTGATATTACATATTATTTTCCTCCACAAAGGACTTAGCCATTTGCATATTTGTATAGTCCTGGCTGTTATCCATGTGTGTGGCAGCCCATAGCCAATGAAAGATGCAGTGTTTAAGGGGGATTAAAGATGGTGGTTTCACCGCTCTTACTGAGCCATCTTTAAAACATGGGCTAATTAAATAAAAGCAAGCCACAGAAGGATGGATGGTCAATGTGGCTTTGGTATGAAGCATAGATGTAATTGATTCCACATGTTCTCTGAGGTCTACTGTAAAGGAGATCTACTCTAATGGGAAGATCATCTTCCTGGAATTTTATGAATGTATTGGTATTCATGGATCAATGAATAAGTAAGCATGAAGGAATAAAAACATGCTTGGACCAATGATGAGTACCATGGGGTATCTGAAGGAGTTTTGATTAAACCCATCTGCAATTCTTAGGTCCACTAGTAATGAACTCATGTCATCTTGTGTTTGGGCTTTTTTTGATTCTTGGAGATAGATTATAATTTTTATTATAAAATTCATCCAAAAGTAAATAAAATGAATGAAAAAAGAAGATAGGTCATTCACCTATTATCAAGAAATTTAATGAAACATGGATTATTATTAAAAGTTGGCTGAGGCTCAACTTCCAAAGAATTACAAGTAAAGGCTCTCCCTGCTCTGGAAAGGACCATATACACTGTCACTTGCACATTAACAGTCAGAGTTTTTGTTCTGTGTTGGTGGTGGATTGCTGACTGATTGTTTTATTAAGGAAATGGAAACACATTTACTCATATAAATAGTTGGTTAAATAACCACATAACTGAAAACCAAGCACAGAGACCAAAGATGAGAATGTTTTATATGACAATACTCATGATTAACCTTTTTACTGATTTTTATTAAAGAACAAAACAGAAGCAAGTCTGTTATTGACGGTAGAGTTCCGTGTTTTTATCTTGTAAGTAAGATCTCAGAGACTGAAGTCTTTGTATAGAGAGAAGTATAATTTTTTTATCTTAATCTATGTTTGAACCTTCAGCAAACCACAGACCAAGTAGGAACACATTTTGACATGAGGATACCAATTCATCTTTGCTCCCAGCAACACATATTCTAGGACGAAGTCTGGGCTCTGCTATTATTTGAAAGGTGCACCTAGAACTTTCCAAGTTAAAATAATTTGGTTCTGGATTGTTGTTTAACCATTTTGGGTCCTTAGAAAAATGAGGACATGGTATTGTTATTCCCTCAATAATAAAATAAACCAGTGAATAAATTGATAAATACATAGAGTAGAGGATTGATGAGATTGTACCTACCGATGAGATTGTACCATGAAAAAATTAAATATGCCTAATTCTACACAAATAAGTCCAATAGAAATATTATTTTGCCTCTCCCTATGTAGGTAGCAAATAAAGTCACAGGTCATTAATTGGTATAATTTTTATTTTGTATTGAACAACGAACTCAATGGTGTTCATATTATTTAGTAGTAAAATTTAAGTAAAGATAAGATTGCCATTGTTGAGAAGATGATAAGAATGTGCTGTGAGATAGAGTTTATGATTAGTCTAGTCACTAGCAGGGGTCCTCAAACTTTTTTTTTAAAATTTATTTTATTGATTTTTTACAGAGAGGAAGGGAGAGAGAGAGTTAGAAACATCGATGAGAGAGAAACATCGATTAGCTGCCTCCTGCACATCTCCTACTGGGGATGTGCCCGCAACCCAGGTACATGCCCTTGACTGGAATCAAACCCGGGACCTTTCAGTCCGCAGGCCGACGCTCTATCCAGTGAGCCAAACCGGTTTCGGCTCCTCAAACTTTTTAAACAGGGGGCCAGTTCACTGTCCCTCAGACCGTTGGTGGGCCGGACTATAGTTTAAAAAAAAACTATGAACAAATTCCCCTGCACACTACACATACCTTATTTTGAAGTAAAAAAACAAAACGGGAACAAATACAATATTTGTATTTGCATGTGGCCTGCGGGCCGTAGTTTGAGGCTAGAGTACCTTCCAAGATAGCAGATGTCAGTTTTGTCATTTGTGGGCTAAGGTAACAGACAGGTGTGTGGTTACTGATTACACCAACTAGTGAGAGGAGCAGGTGGACACTAGTCATAAGTCAGGCTCTGACCTGAAGGACGGTGCTGGCTAACTCTGTGGATAGTGATTGTCAATTTGTTCCAGGTGGACAAGGGCAAGGACAGATCTTGGTTGCATTTAAGGCTTTCCTTCTCAGTTTTGTGTCATTAGAGTTTATTGATTACATAATTACTATTATTCATGAATCCATGAATGTATGAATCAGTTAAAAAGGGCATGATTGAGAGAAGCAATAGAAAGCTGTGCCTGGATCAATGATGAATAGTGGTGCAGGTATCTGAGTCAACACACCCCTTTCATTAAGTCTCTGTGACTCTGAGGTCCATCATGGAAAAAGAACTAGTCAATATTCCCTGTAGAAATTAGCTAAGAGTAGGAGTTAGGAAAATTCAATAAACTTGGGTCTGGGCTTTTGTGATTCATGGGTATAGGTTGTATTCTTTCCAGTAGAATCAATACATGAAAACACACAGAAATATATCTATGAACGACGAAGAGGCTTATTCATGGAACAATTGGGACAGTGCAGTAAAAGAACTTAATATAATTCTGAAGGAAAATGAACAGGTTTAGTTTATAATCCTCTTTCACATGGAACATATTAGCATGTGTAGTTAGGCAGTTTTCGAGTTTTAGTCATTTGCTGGGTGTTTTTTTCTAATATTAAAGAAAGGGAAAGTGAGTCAATCAGTAGTATATTAAATAACCATCTAATGAATAAATGTTCATATAGTTGGAGATTTGTAAACATAGATCTTAATCTTGGGCTACATGGTGGATGTAGTAGTGTTTGTTATATTATTTAAAGCTAAGACTTTAATACTGGGTTGATAAAAAAAATAAAAAGAATCTAAATCTAGTCTAAACCTGCTGTTTCCTCTCCAGAGTGAACGGGGGACAGCTGAATTGTCTTGGTGAGCACGGTGCATAAAGTAATATAAGCGAGTCCCCTAGTTTACATTCTCTGCTTGGAGTGTTTGTTCCTGGGCGTTATCTGAAGAAATTTAAAGTAATCATTCTGTACTACATACATGAAATAAATAAAACACTCTAAGTGTGGGCCAATGATGGGAATGGATTATAATCCAAATGTTATGTTTAATGTAAATCAGTACAACTGAGGCAATTTTAAAAGATGTAGAAGTTATTGGATTCATTCTCAGCACAGTTTAATATAGCCAGGGTTGACGCACACATTCTCATGTGCATAGAGCTGGCGGGTAACTCTATGGGGGCAGAGACTTGCAGAAGGTGCTTTCATTATTTTTAATGGAAACATCTTTGACATATGGACACATGAAATGAGAGAGGGCCACACAGGAAGAACGCTGAGTATAAACGCAGGGATGTGGTCCCATCCCGTGTGCAGCTTGAGTGCCATTACACAGAGATGGAGTTTATTAGTTCTTTGCGACAAGAGCCTGAAATTCAAGGATCTTGTTTTGGAATTTTATAATTATATTATTACTTGTGAACCAGGAAAGTAATCATCATTTTTAAAAAATTCCCAGCATGGACCAGTGATAAATGTCATGGGGTTTCTGAAGCAAGAATTTTGATTAAAGCCTAAGACTGAGGTCCATTGCTCTGACACACCTCATTATCTCCTAATGAGCCTACAGAACCTTTTTCTTGGGCTTTGCGGTTTGGGGTGTGAATGCATTATTATAATAAAATGAACACACACATAAAGAAATATGTCAATGAATGAAAAGTAAGAGTAATACATGTACACTACTTTTATCCCATTGAATGAAACATGGACAATTATTAAAAGGCAATTTTGAAATTCTCAATTCCAATGAATTAGTAGTCAAGGCTCTTAGCACCTTAGTAAGGAGCATATGGTCATCTGTTAAGAGGCAATGTTTTGGTTCTGTGTTGAGGCAGATTGCCAATTGGTCATTTTATTAAGGAAAGGGAAGTACATTTACATAAATCCTTGATTGAATAAACTATGGAATTGAGGGAGAGAGCATGGAGCAATGATGAGACTGTTTTATACAAACACAGTAATGATTAATGCAACCTTTTAATGCAATTTTGTGTAAGCAAACCTTCGTTAAAGGAACCAGTGTGCTATTCTTTTGGCGAAGGACATATGTAAATATTATTGAGGTACTTATCCCGTGTGGGTGGTCTCACATACGTTGAAGTATAATTATAAATGAACAAACGTATACATTTATATTTCAATCAGCCAATAATACATCAATGGGAAGCATGCAATTGGGTGTAAACATCATGCTTCATCATGTTTTACACAACTGATATCCATAGGAAGACAAGGGTTCTAGGACTTTCCAAGGGTGCATTAAACATTGGCAAATAACAATGTTTCAGTTCTATTTTGATGGTTGTTTATATTTTTGGGAATTCTTTTAGGAAAATGAAGAGATGGTCTTCTTACCCCACAGTAATTAAGTAAAGCAAGTGACTGAATAAATATATTAAGTAGAGTTAAACTTGGACCATTGGTGAGATTGTGCCATGCATTGAATCTGCCATATATCCAGTTCTGCACAAAGTTCAACATAAAAGATGATCTTGGCTGTTATCTATGTGTGCAGCAAGTACAGACAGATATTCCTATAAAAATAGTTTGTTTCTTTTTAATGTTAGCAACACTGGTGCTCATTATATTACTTAAAATATAAAATTGCACATATTGCCCAGCCAGCGTGGCTCAGTGGTTGAGCATTGCCCTATGAACCAGGAGGTCACAGATCCGTTCTTGGTCAGAGCACGTGGTTGCATACTCGATCCTCAGTGTGGGGCATGCAGGAGGCAATCGATTAATGATTCTCTCTCTTCATTGATGTTTCTATCTCTCTCCTCCTTTCCTCTCTCCAAAATCAATAAAATATATTAAAAAAAATAAAATTGCACATATTAGTAAATATAAGGTAGTGGATGCTCTCTCTTAACAAATGTTAGAATAGGACTTAAGTCTTTGATTAATTGTTATTGATCCTTTAAGATAGCTCAAGGTATACTGATTCTTTTAAAAATTTGTTGTTTACTCCTCAGAATGAACGCTATCAGATTATATTATTATCTCGTGGTGACAGTCTTGCTTTTTCCCTCTTTGGAGTAAAGAGAGAAGAGATCAATGTAAGTAATAATCAGAGCTCATGTTCCCGCCATTCACTCAAATGAATTGCCCTGTCTTAGTAAAATACTAAGCACAGCACCTTGTACAGCCTCTAAACCAGTGGTTCTCAACCTTCCTAATGCCGCGACCCTTTAATACAGTTCCTCATGTTGTGGTGACCCCCAACCGTACAATTATTTTCGTTGCTACTTCATCACTGTAATTTTGCTACTGTTATGAATCGTCATGTAAATATCTGATATGCGGGATGTATTTCCATAGTTACAAATTGAACATAATTAAAGCATAGTGATTAATCATAAAAACAATATGTAATTATATATGTGTTTTCCGATGGTCTTAGGCGACCCCTGTGAAAGGGTTGTTCGACCCCCAAAGGGGTCGCGACCCACAGGTTGAGAACCGCTGGTCTAGACTATGCTGAGGTGCCACGCCTCCAACTCTGGGGGAACTGGTTTCAGAGACACATTCATATCCTCAAGGAACTCGGTTTTGTTTCCATAATTCATGGACATTGATTGTATTATTATTCATAAACTGATGAATAAGTCAAGAACAAGATATTAAATGAAAGCACGGAGTACCAAGTCTGGATCGATGATGAAGAAATGGTTGGGGCATTCTGAAAAAATATTCTGATTACCCAGCGGCTCCTGAGGTCCACTGCGTCAATGGGAAATGTGCTTACAGAGGAAACTGGGAAAACTCAATGATGTGTTCTTGATGTTTTGTTGTTCATGAATATGAATTATATGATTATAAGTACATCAACACATGAGTACAGTATAAAGAGGAGGGTTGCTCCTTACCTAATTAGGAGAGGAGCCAATGAACCAAGGGTCATTGGTAATACATTTTTGAAATTTTGAGTTCAAATAAAGTAGACTTGAGGCAACGGATAGATGTTGTTTTTCTGAGTTGGTGGTGAGTTTCTGTTGTAGGTTTTATTTTAAAAAGGGACAAAAACTTACATAATTGCATAATAATCAATAATACTTTATATAATAAGCTCAATAGCAATATACCAAAAAATTTTAAACACAGTATAAAATTATTTTAATGTATAATCATCTAATATAACCAATAATAACTATAGTATGCAAATGATTAGATAGTTATTGAAATGTGGAAAAGGTCTAAATATGGGCACTGAGAAATGTGACTGCTAATTCCCTTGTGTTCATTGATTTTTCATTTAAAAACTAAAATGTAAATGCATTTTGTATAGAAAAAGCCAATGGATAAGTTTAGCTCCAAGCAGTGTCCTCGCCCATTGTCCTTAGGTGCTATCATAAGCGAGTGAAATAATAATTTCATATCCAGTCCCTTAGAAAGGCATAAAGGGGGGCAGTGAGGCAATATGTGGTGGATGCAGAGGCGGGATTCATCCTGCTCTCACCTTATGTAAAGTCACTTAAATAACAAAGATCCAGGCCCCTCTAAATGCATCTTTCTATTAGCATTCCAATTCAAATTGATTTAATAAGAACATTCAATGTCTCATTGGCACTAGCCACATTTTAGCCCTGTGTGGCCAGTGTCTGCCATATTGGGCAGTGCCCATAAGCAACATCTCATCACTGTGGCAAGTTCCATCAGTGCAGACGGTGCTGAGACAGAAAGTTGCGTGTAATCTGTGGAGCTTTGGGTAGCCAATGTCTCTGTCCTTTTGTGATTCCCTTAGGAAAAGAGAGCAGATAGTTAAATTAACCTTAGAGTTATTAACTAACTGAATAAATAAGTTAATCAATAAATATGTGAAAGGAAGCACAGCATGTCCCAGTGGATAGATTTAACTTCACTTAGTGTTTCAAGAAACAGTCTCATTTGGTAAAATTTTTCCCCAATAAAAAGTGGTGTCCTTTTTGCTATTTGGTAGGGGTATATAGGCAGATATGAATATATTAATCATAGCTATAATTCTTATGTTTGATGGTAGATTAATAGATGAAAAGTACATGGCTATTGGGTTGATGAAAATGTGACACAAACTAAAGTTTATGAATAATTTAGTAGTGATCAACGAACTACTATTTAAAAATCTCAATTTACCCCTTTCATCTTTTTAAAAATCTGCATTTTCTCGTGAATGAACACTCCACCTGGGATTCAGACCTTGTCCATTGAGGAATATCTTAGCTGTTACCTCTGTCTGTGGGAAAAGGGCAATGTAAGTAACACAGTTTCTGTTCTCGGCTGATATGGTTTGGTCATGTGTGGTCACTGAGGTGGTTTAGTGGGACAAAGCTATATAAACAAATAAAGTCCAAGAAAACCAAGTATAGACCCCAAATGGGATGTGTTTGGTACCTAAAACTATTACCCTCTTTTCAGAGAGAAGAAGGGGGTTTGTAGTTTGTAGGGGGGAGATAGTTAACGGGGAACTTCTATGCATCTATGCATAGCCCATGGACACAGACAATAGTGTGGCCAAGGCTTGGGAGGGGCGGAGAGGAGGGGGTCATTGGGAGAAAAACAACAACAACAAAAACCCAAAGTGGGATCTGTAACACTTTCTACAATAAAGATAAATTTATAAAAAATTAACCCATTATAGTACACCCGAGATTCATTTCTTCAAACGACGGAAGGCATTTAATTAGTTTTGAGAATTGTTTGCTATTCCCTATTATTTCTGCACCACAGTTGATTTAAGTATTACATATTGGTAGGAATCCAGGCTAACTGTTGAGAGGAAGCTCTTAGAAGGTGGAACACATTGTCTTTGTCCTAGATGTGGGGTTCCCTTGTGGGTTTTGAGTGTCTATGACGTCATGCTTTAAATTGGCCAAGTTAAATGGACACGGCCCAAACCATGGGCCATTTTGAGCAGAGATATTGTATGAAGCAAGGTTCACACTGAGATCTAGTCTAAAACTTTGTGAGAAGTCAGTCTAGAGACAGACCGTAGTTGTATCAAGGACCTTGTTCTTGGAAGTTTGTGATTCATGGGCAACTGAAAGTATAAATGAATTAAGAAAAAGAGGGCCAAGCCTGGACCAATGATGAATTTGGAGGGTGTCTGAATCAAAAACATTGATTAAAGCCATCGGTAACTCTCAGGTCCATTATCACAGAGTATCCTCTGCTCTTCCTTATGGAAATGAGCTTATAGCAGAAATTGAGGCTGTTCAGGCCCCTTGATCACTTTATGGATATAGACTGAATTTTTCAATGATAAAAATGAGACTTGAATCGACTCTATGACTAACCTAGTGCCACAAAAGTAATGTCATTTAAATCAGTGTAGATATGGACTGCTCATGGCCTTGAACTTGGCATATATTTGGCTCCACAGATTGAAGACCACGGTTGGTGTCATCAGTCTGCTGATGAAGATCTTGGCTGTTAGGGTAAGAAACCTAAAGACTGAGGTTAATATGGTCAAATAACTTGTTAACGTTCCTAATATGAATGTGTTATGACACAAAGATTAAGGGTTAAACCAATTCAGTACAATTGCAATTAAAAACAAGATGGAAGACATTTTCTCTGATTAATAATCTGTCTTATTTTTGCTCTGCATTTGATTTAAACATTTATCCAGCAATAAATTCTTGGGCTGCACGGTCCAATTTGGTTGCCCCTAGCCATATGTGACCATTTAAATTTAAAAGAAAGGTGAATGTTAAATTCAGTTCCTCAGTTGCACTCGCCACATTTGAAGTCCTTAGTTACCTGTGGCTAATGGCGACCGTATCGGAGAGCCCAGTCATAGCACATTCATGTTATCATGCACAGTTCTCCTTGGTGGCTCCTCACTGAGGGAGGCGTGCATCCGGAGATGGAAGGTAGTTGGGATAGGATAGGTGTGAAGAAAGGATGTTCATTGTTCCCTCACTGATGGCCACTGCAGAAAGAGATCTAGTCTATTGAGAAAAAAATTGAGTTCATGGCAAAAGAGCCTAGAAAGACATCTTGGTCATAGTCAAGGATGTTCTTGGCTTTTATAAAAAATAATGAATATTGACTTTATTACTATTAGTGGATCAATAAACAAAAGTATAAATGTAGAAAAATATTGTTTACCCTGGTCAATGATGAGTGTGCCTGGATCATTCTGAAATCAAGCATTTTGATTAAACCCTGTACTCTGGGGTCCATCACCAGAACATTCCTCTTTGTGATCTGAATGGCACATGAGATTACGCTAGGAGTTATGGATATGAAGGAGTTTGTTGTTGGGTTTCTGAGTATTGTATTTTCACTAAATCAATGAATGAATCATTGAAGAAACATATAAATGAATAAAGAGAAAATGGATTATTCCTGATTCAAATATGAGAATATGGAGTGTAATATATATAATATAAAATCATTGTTAATACATTTCTGAAGCACTGTTGCAGTAAAATAAATAAATTTATTAGAGCTGACCCTTTTGGGTAAAGAGCATTTAGATAAATGGATATAAGAGCCGATGTTATTTTTCTCGGCTGAGTTATTGGTTTTTTGTTTTATAGAAAAGGACAAAACATCAACTTAAACTAATCATTGATTAAATCACTGCATAATTGAGAGGACTTAGACACAGACTATGTTGAATGTGTCACATGACCAGTTAGGATTAATTCAATGATCTTCACTATTTTTTTAATTTAAAAAGAATAGAAAAGATTATTTGGTCTTTTCTTTTTGTGCCCAATGAATATATGGACAGGCATTAATATTATCCTGTTTCTCTATTAATGATATTATTATGTGTAAAAGAATAAGTTAACATTATTCTTTTGTCTGATGTTGGTTTCAAAGGTGTTCATTATATAAGTTAAATTTAATATTTGAAGCAATTGATCAATAAGCTATTCAGATTTTTAATATATAACAAACACTAAGGTTTATTCTTAATCAAATATTGTTGACTTAGATCAATTTAAAAAATCTGACTCTATGCTGATCTATCGGCCTATCTAATCTAATCTATTTTTATATTTGCTTTGCATTTACAGAATGAATGCACACATGATTCAATTAAAGGAATGTAGAAATATTAGCTAACTCAAAGGAATCACTTCTGACTTGGTGGTTTGTCATGGGTCTTAACTCTTAAAAAAATATATATATTTATTGATTTTAGAGAGGAAGGGAGAGAGAGAGAGAGAGAGAGAGAGAGAGAGAGAGAGAGAGAGAGAAGCATCAGTGATAAGAGAGAATCATTGATTGGCTGCCTCCTGCACACCCCCTACTGGGGATTGAGCTTGCAACCCAGGCATGTGCCCTTGACTGGAATCAAACCCAGGACCCTTGACTCTCTATCCAGTGATCAAACCAGCTAGGGCATAGGGTCTTAACTCTTATTGAAAGGAAATAAATAGTTACATATACAAATAAAATGAATGAAGGTTATGTGTGGGCCAATTTAGCACATCTGAGGTCAACTAAGGAGAAAAAAATAAGACCATTTATTCATTTTAAGAGTTAATTATTCAATTAATTAATGTAAAATGTATTATTCAATTTTAATTCTGAGTCACAGTTCATTTTAACCTCCCTTTACAGAGACACAATTTAGTCAGCTTCAATTGCAAACGGGGTTAAAGTTTAAATTCATTTATATAGCAAGCATTGGAGTCAATTAATGAAAGATATATATATATATTTCTCTACAGAATTACTTCCTACTGACAATATAGGATTTATATAAGTATATCTATACTGTTAGTGGGAAGTAATTCTGTAGAGAAATACTGGAAAATTCAAGGATCTAGTTTCAAGTTTTATGGCCTGTAGGCATTTATTTTATTATTATTAGTGGATGAATTAATTAGTAAAAACATGTAGACCCAATTGAAGATAATGAGGGCCAATCCGGACCAATGGTGATGACTGGTGGAGTATGAGTCATGGATGATGAATACTATGTGCCTGTTTATTTCACACAGTATATAATCTAATCTGTACCTTCTGTTGAAATATTCCTATGGACAGATGTTAAGAATATTCAAGGATTTTGTTCTTAGTTTTGTGTTCATGATATTTAATTTTATTAATATAAATGGAAAGAATATAAATTTATGAATAAATAGGGTGTAGCATTGTCCAATTATGTAAATATATGGTGAGTCCAGAAATACTATTACTATATATTAAAAACACTGAAGTTCATTAAGAAATAAATGTCTTAAAGGCATTACCTCTCTATCTAAGGAATGATACCTACACTACAAATAACAGTCCATGCTCTTATTTGTTCTGTGCCTTCTTCAACATTGTTTTCTCAAGAAAAAATATCATAATTTAATATAGACTTAAATGTCTAATAAAATGATAGGAGGAATTCAGGATAAATGAAGAGAATATTTCCATATTTTAATCATTTGTTCTGCTTTGTACTCTCAGAATGATCGTTCCCTGCAGATGTAATCATCTTTCATGGTCAGAAGCTCTCTAGTGACCTCCATGTGTTAGCAGCATGGAGACTCATGTGAGTATAGTCAAAGACTTTGTCTTGATTTGGTAGTTCTTAAAGGATATTTCCTGTATTGTTAACAGAATTCAAGAAGGCCAACCATGGCCCAATGATAAATATGACATTCTCATGATGTCATAATAACATGCCAGATGAACATTGTGCTGATTAATCAATATTTGCAAAATATTGATTAATAAAAGATGTAATCAAGCTGATAAATGATCACATGGCTATAAAACTTAAAAATCTTGTTAAGTTTTTGCGATTTATCTATTTATTTATTAGTGAAGTGATAAGTTAACTAATAAAGAAAATTAGAAATCAATGGAGAAGAAGAGGGCCAATTTTGGACCAATGATGACGACTGGTGGGGTATGAGTCATGGATGATGAATACTGTATGTCGGGACTCTGAGGTCCAACACAATAAGAAATCTAGTCTATTTCCTCTGTTGGAAATGGCCATAGTGACAGATGTTAGAACATGCAAAGATTATGTTCTTCACTTTTTGTGTTCATGGATAATGATTCTATGAGCATAGATTAGTGAAAGAACTAAAAAACACATACAAGTAAATTCATAGAAATGTGTGAAGCATTGTAAGTTATGAAAATGAGTAAATATTTAAGTTGCGGAGTAAGTTAAATGCAGAAAGCAAAGTTAGTGTAGAGAAAGTCTTAACTTTCCATCTCCCTCTGTGCTTTTCACTTCTCAGAACGGAAGCACTGGGCCTGAACTGCAGATTCTCCCGTGGTCTCAAGATGTCTGGTGTCTGTCTGTTTGGTGCCTAGAAACAAATGTGAGTTTTGTGAACATATACTCTGTATTTGAAAAGTGTGAATTATAACCAAAGAAAGCCAACCATGGTCCACTATTAAATATGGAATTGATATGTCACATTATAGTGATTGATCCCTATGTGAAACTTTGAGGATGATTAATGAAAGACATATTGATGTCATAAATGATCCTATAGACAGATATAGGACTAGTACAGGCTCATGCTCTTAAGTTTCGTTGTGCTTCATATTTTTTTATTTTATTACAATCAGATAAATTGATGAATTAATGAATAAACATAAATGAGACTGGATAAAAAAGGCTAACCCTGGACCAATGATGACTACTGGTGGCGTATGAGTCATTGATGGTGAATACCCTTTAACTCTGAGGTCCAACATACCTTTAACTGAGGAAGTTATAGATGATATAAATAATGAGCAATATTGGGGTTAGTGGAAAGTTTAATAAAATTACCAAAGAATTATATATAACTTAATCACCAAATAATTTAATGTAAATGCAAAGACCAATAGAGAAAATATCTCAATCGTGTTATCTATTCTGCTTTCTACTTTTTAGATGGACACACCCAAGCTGAATAAAGCATTATGCCTTGGTCAGTGATCTTTCTATTGGCCTGTAGGAGCATGAAGACCAACGTGAGTCATTTTCAATGTCTTCATCTTACTCTGGGTGGTTTGTTTGGGGTATTCTCTGTGTATATATTTTAAAATATTCAATATAAGAAAAAATATCAACTATATTCTGATAATTACGTTGGAAATATATGAAATATTATGTTGACTAATCTATCTTTTAAATTATGAAGATGATTAATAAAATTCAATTAGCCAATGATTCTTAAAAAATGATAAAGATTTTTAGGCTCTTGTTCTTGATCTTTTGTGATTCATTGATATGTATTTAATTATTATTAGTCGATTGATGAATTAATGTATAAACATATAGATGAGAATGAAGAAAAGGGGGCCCAAAACTGGACCAATGATGATGACTAATGGCATATGACGCAAGTACTATGATTGCTATGTGTCTGGAAGTCTGAGGTCTAAAACAAAGGAAAATCTAATGTATTTCCTCTCTGGCAATTGTTCCTATTGGTCTTGTAATTTTGGATTAATATATTTCTAGTATATTACTATTAATATCAATGAATCAATGATAAAAACCAATAAACAAATATATCACTAAGGAAACAAGGCTTCACTAAGTTGGTCTTATCAACTATGAATATATATGGTGAGGCAAGAAATATTAATATAAACTGAAAAATCTGATAAGAAATGAATGGACAAAGGGCATTATTTATCTAAGGAGTCATATCATTAATTTATATTTATGTTTATATATGTGTATAAGCCTTTATGACTGAGTAAATGAAATAAGGGGGAAAAGGGTCAATTTAGAGGAGGTCTCAATTTTTTCACCTTCTGCTCTATTCTGTATTCCTTAGAATGGACGCATTTGAGCAGATTGAAGCACCATCCGTGGTCACGTGCTCTATGGTTGCCTGTTTGTGTAGTGAGTAGAGACCAATGTGAGTAATACATTGAAACAGTTCATGTCTTTGAGATTTTTTTCTCTCAAATATTCATGTGTCATCAAGAATGTGAAATATAGTCCAAGATGCCAACTATCGTGAATTATAAATATGGGATTGGTCTGAAGATTATCTTTATTAATCATACATGAAACATTGATGATAATTAAAGAGATATATCAATATGGCAAATGGTCCTATATGTGGAACATTTATTACTCTTATTCTTGTTTTTTATGAATCATATAGTTTTAAAATTTAATATTAGTGAATCAATGAATTAATAAATGAACTTATGCAGATAAGAATGATGAAAAAGATGAATATTTATTGAAAATACTGAAGTTCATTAAGTTGTCATCTTAGACTGCATTATTTGTTTAAATATATTTATTGAATTATTAAAAAATATTAAACATAATAAAAAATTAACTATGGACAAATGATAAAAAAAACATTATATTATTAATCAATAATGTACAGCATTGAGGTTGATTAATGAAAAGGAATTAGCCTCTGTGGGAAATGATTCTATAGACAAATGTGAGAGATATTCAACAATTTTGTCCTTGGATATTGTGAGTCATGTGTTCATTTAATTATTATTAATGAATTAATGATTTATTTGATACAAATGTAGAAATGAATGGATTTTTATTATTTTATAAATGGATCAATTTCAGAATCAAGGTACAAATTTTAAAAATCAGAGATGAATAACATGCACTCTTTAAAAAAATTTTTTTAATTGATTTCAGAGAGGAAGGGAGAGAAAGATAGAAACATCAATGATGAGAGAGAAAAATTAATTGGCTGCCTCCTGCACACCCCGCACTGGGGACCACGCCCACAACCAGAGCATGCGCCCCTTTCGGGAATCAAACCTCGGCCTCCTGATTCAGAGGTCGACGCTCAACCACATCATACACTTGTAATCTGTGGTGAAGGAATAAAAAATATTCCAGTTTATTGAAAATACTGTATTCCGTTACCAAAAATAAATGGTTCCAATACCTTCCATCTTCGATCTTATTCTGGTCACTAAAAGTATAATATTAAGTATTAGCCCCCATTACTGTCTTCTACATGATTGACTAAATGTAAGGCGCGGTCATGTTTCCATCTTGTTATCGTCTCTTTTGCTTTTCACTTCTCAGAACAAAGCCGCCTGAAGGGGATTCAGCATCTGCTGTGTTCAGAAGCTCCATGGAGGGGCATGAAGGCCAGTGTGAGTAATAATCCAAGGTCTTGTCTTGGCCAGGGAAGTTTGTTTAGGATATCACTGTAGTAATTTAAAAAGTGGAAAAAAGACCAACCATGGTCCAATGATTAAACTGGAAATGTCCGAAACATTATGTTGACTACCTAACCTTTGGAATAATGGGGATGATTAATGAAAAGAGGTATAATCAATAAGCCATTGGTCCTAAAGGCGTGTGACAACAATCTTTAGGCTCTTGTCCTTGCATTTTTGTGATTCACACAGATGTGTTTAATTATTAGGAGTAGATTGAACAATTAACAACTGTAGGTGAGAATGAGGAAGAAGAGGCCCAAAACTGGACCAATGATGATCACTGATGGCATATGAAGGAGGTACTATGATTGCTATGTGTCTGGAAGTCTGAGGTCCACAACCAAACAAAATCTAGTCTGTTTCCTCTCTCATTAGGAATATGCAAGGAAATTGTTGTTGTCCTGTTGGATTCATGGATTTCTAGTATATTACCATTAATATCAATGAATCAGTGATAGAACCAATAAACAGATATATCACTAAATAAAACAAGGATGAAGACTTATCAAGTATATATATGGTGATGAAGAAATACAATTAACATAAAATGAACAACTGATGTTAAGAAAGAAATGGACCAAGTGCATTATCTCTTTTCTAAGGATTATATGAACACTGACACTGAGAATTAATATACAGTTTTATTAGCCTGTGTCAGTCTTGATTTAAGGGTGTTAATTTTTAATATGTATATTTATATTTTATATGTATATGTTCTGAAGAATAAATACCTAAATAACTGATAAAATGAAATGAGAAAGAAATCAACTAATGGAGGAAAGGTTTCAATTTTTAATTATCTGCTCTGTCTTGTACTCCTCAGAATCAACATGCTCAAGCTGATTTAAGTGTTTTCCATGGTAACAAGATCTATGGTTTCCTCTGTGTAAAGCATTGAGATGAAATGTGAGTAAAGGTTACAGTTCTTGTGTTTGTTTAAGAATTTTTTAAAAGGGTATTCATTGTATTGCTAAAAGTGTGAAATTTAAGCCCCACACCAACCATAGGAAATGATAAATATGAGATATTATGAAGCATTATATTTACTAATACAAATTTGAAATATTGATGATAACTAATGAGAGAGATAGAACAATGAGCATGAAGACAAACAGGCCACAGCATGGACCAATGATGATTGTTGCTGGAGTAAGAGTCACGGAGATGATGAATACAATGTGTCTGAAACTCTGAGGTCCAGTAAAGAGAGAGACATAGTCTAGTGCCTTTGTTTGAAGGGATCCTATAGACAGATATTAGGGAATTAAAAAGGACCATTTCCTTGGTTCATTTTCATGAATTTTGATTCTATTTTAATAAATGGTTCAAAAAGAACCAATGAAGAAGAATAAATAAGATGATGAGGATGAGACAATAAACATTTCTAATGCTTATTGAAAATACTGTCATTCATTAAGAAATGTAAATGGTTCAGTTGTCTTCCCTCTTTGATTAAGAATGATACAGACAGTAAATAATAGTCAAAGTTTTTAATTCATGGTCTGTGTCAAGTTCGATATTGTTTGGTTTGTTCATGAGTCCATATTATATTCTTGAGTGATTGGCTAAATGGAAGGTGACTGTGTGGCTCAGTAGATCGTCTCTCAATTTCGTTCCAATCTTCTCTGCTTGTATTCCTCAGCATGGACACCCTGTAGCTGACCGAGCCCTTGGCCATCATCAGGAGCTCCATTGGTCGGCCCTCTGTAGCGGTGCATGTAAGTCACAGCCAAATTCTTCTCTTGGTTCAGATAAAGTATTCAGTGTAATGCTAAAAAATAGTATTAAATATGTTCAAAGAAGACTAGTCATACTCACATAATAAGTATGGAATTGACATGAAACTTGATGTCAATGAATGGGTATTTGTATCAATGAAGCTGATTAATCTCATAGGCATATTCATTGAGGCAGATGCTTCTAGAGATAAATATTAGAGATATTAAGAATCTTGTCCTTGAGTATTTATTATTCACAGATTTTTTTTATGATTAATGAATGGACAAATTGATTAGTAAACAGGTATAGATGAGAATGAAGAAAAGAATTCCAGCCTGTCACCGTGATGGCGACTGGTGACCTATGACTCAAACACATACAGTAAAAAAGAATGTGTTTGGAACTCTGAGGTCTAACACAAAGAAACCTAGTCCCTTCTTTCTATTAGAAGTGATTGTATAGACAGATGTCAGGAATTTACAGAGCTCTTGTTCTTGGTTTTGTGTTTGTAAATTTTACAAAATATTATTATAAAAGAATAAATGACAAAATACATATGGATGAAGAGGGTGAAGTATTGTTCATTGTTAAAATGTATAGAAGAAAAATAATACTGATGTCTATTGCAATCAATATTAAATGGATCAAGTGTATTACATCTTTGATTAAGAATGAGATATATAATGATAAGTAATAGTTACTGCTCTGAGTCAGTTACAATTCTGATGTTTAATTTATTAAGAGAAGAACAAAGATATCTGATCATTAATCAACGAATAATGAAACGTAGGAGTCAGGGAGCAATGGAGATTAGGTCTCATCTTCCTGTGCCGTTTTGTGCTCTGTACTCCTGAGAGTGGGTGCTCTGGAGCTGACTCCAGCATCTTCGCTTGTTACGAGCTCTCTGGTTGCCTCTATTTGTAAGTTCTTGTCTCAGTTCCAACATTTTTTTTAATGGCTATTCACTGTATCATTAAAAAGTGTGAAATATAATCAAAGCAAGCCAACTCTAGCCCAGTGACAAATGTGAGATTTCTTTTATTCATTGATATAACATTGATTATGTCGATGAATATATATACAAAGAATATTCATTCTTCAATGAGAGATTTATGTAAGAATGATTTGATACAAAGATTAGGGATATTAAGGCTTTTCTTGAGTTTTTATGAATAATAGGATCTTAAAATTATATTGATAAATGAATAAATTACTCTGTAGAAATTATAGAAAATATTAGAGAAAAAGAGGGACAGTGACATCGTGGATCAACGATGACTCCTGGTGGTGTGTGAGTTACATACGCCGAACACGTATCTGGCTTCCAACACAAACGCATACTAGTCCATTGCCCTGTATGAAGGGATCCCCTACAATTCAGGAATCTATGAGCATCTTGTTTTTTATTTACATTCATGTATTGTCATTCTATTTATAACTGGATCAAGGAAATAATCAATAAAAACATATAGGTAAAGATGAAGATCATGAGAATTGCCCAAATATAAAGATATGTAGTTCGATAGGAAATACTATGCATCTATATAGAAAAAACTCCTGCACATTAGGAAATAATGGTCGACAGGTGTTACCTCTTTGGCTAAAGATTCTATAGTTAGCATTTCATAGTAATAGACAATGTTCCTATTCTGTGTCCGTGGCAAGGTCACCGTTATTTGGTCACTTGGGAGAATTTAGACATTTTTCCATATTGCTAATTATCCTAAATGACTAATAAAAAGTTAAATGCAAGGATCAGTAGATAAGACATTTCAATCTTTTTTAACCACCTACTGTGCTCTGTACTCCAGAACGGACCCGCCCTAACTGATTTCAAGATTCTTCTGTGGTGATGGTCTCGACCATGGATCTCTGTGTCAGTGAGTAATATTCACGTTCTTGTCTCATTTTGCGTGGTTTAAGGGTATTCACTCTATTACTAAGAAGTGTGAAATATAATCAGTGCATGCCAATCAAAATGCAATTACTATGAAGCACTAAGTTTATTAATTTATATACAAATCATTGAGGTTATTTAACAAAAGAGATGAGTTGCTGAGGGAAATAATTCTATAGACAGATGGAAGAGATTAGTCCATGCCAATCATGGATTAATAATAAAGAGGTTACACTGAAGAGAGTACATTGACTAATCCATATATTCAACACTGAGATTCATTAGCAGAACAGACCTAGACTATTTGCTCTTTAGAAAATGATTTTGTATCATATGTTTAGGGATATTAAAGCTACTTTAAAAATTAACTTGTTATATATTTATTATTAATGAATTAATGATTTCTCTCTTCACAAAATGACACTAAATGAAGAACAAGAGGTTGAATACTGAGTCAATACTGTGCCCTGGCGGCAGGTGAGTCAAGGGCAAATACTGCTTACCTAGAACTCCGAGGTCCAGTGCAAAACAGATTTGATTTCTTATTAAAAGTTCATGCAATAATAACTACACAAATGTATGAACAAATGAAGGATAATGGGTCAAATGTGGAAGGAAGATGGCATAAGTAATAAACAAACATCATCCCCAATCCACTTCAAAGAACTGAAGTCCGTTAACAATATGGAGGGGCTTTTGTACCTAAGCATAAGGGACATGTATTTGCCAATGTTCATGTTCTGGGCTGTAACTATGCAGCAGGTGTTTTTTAAAAACTTAATTTAATAGTCAAACGATTATATAATTTAATCAATTAACTACATTAAAGATGGCCGAGCATGAACCGGTGACAAAAATATGTTCAATGACAGTTAAGACCAATCCATTTGGCTTCCCTGTGCCCCATGGGTGATCATTCCACAATGTAAATCAGATCATCACGCTGTGCACCTTAAAGATTTCCAGCTTTGTCCATTTTTCCTCATTGAATTTGGAAAAAGTCTATTATTCCCCAATCCTCATGCCAGTGAGCACCTGCGGTTACAGTCAGTTAGTTATCGTTTTGAGTTTGTACACAGACATACTGACTTTCTTATCAGTAATTAACAAACAGGTTAATAATTTAATAAGATAAAAGGGACAGAGCTCCTGACCAGTGATGAGTATATGTTGAAACCTCATCCTTCATCAGTTCTACTCATGTTATGTCCTCCTTATGAAAAAAAATTGCTCTTATCAGTTGGATTGAAGGGAGTTAAATAGACAGAGATATACAATACCATTTCTGTTCTGGCTTTCTGGGAAGTTAAAGAGTTTTGATTTTGTTTAAAAATTAATAGTCTCCAAATACCTAAATGACTAAGAAAATGAAATGAGAAAAGTATGTATTTATGGCAAGAATGTCTTAATATTGTATTATCTGTATTGCTTATACTCAGAGTGAATGCACCTAGCTGATGTAGTACTTCTGCCATGGCCAAGAACTCTGTGGGAAGCATGGAGACCAGTGTGAGTAATAGCGAACTCTCTCATGTTGGTTTGGGTGACTTGTTCAAGAACATTAACTGTATTGTTCATAAAATGTGTTAAGTATAATGAAAGAAGTTAACCATGGCCCACTATGGGGTTCATGTGGAACATATGTTCCTTAATAGATTTGTGCAACACTAAGATTGATTAATGATAGTTTTGAGGGAAATTATTCTGTAGACAGATGTTAGGGAGACTTAAGAGCATTGTTCTTGAATTATTGTGATCATGTAAATTTATTTTGTTATTATTAGTCAAATGAAAGTTAGTAAATCAAGAAACATGGATGAGGGAAAGGGCAAATCTTGGACTAATGATGGACACCCGGTAGGGTGTGTCGTGGGCAACAAATAGGATGTGTCTGCAATTGTCAGGGCCAATGCAGAAGAGATCTAGTCTATGTCTCTGTTGGGACTGATCCTTTGGAAGGTTAAGATTAAGAATACACAAAGATCTTGTTTTTGGACTTCTGTGCCTCATTAATTTTTACTGTATTATGAAAAAATCAATAAGTAATCTATACAATTACATAAATGAATAAAGACAAAGACTGTGAAGCATTGTCTAATTGTAAAAATATGACTTGAGACAAGAAATGCCATTAATATAATGGCCCTTAGGAAACCAGTGGATTAAGGGTGTTACCTCTTTCGCTAACAGGAACAGTAGGTGTTACTGCTTCAGATCAGTGGTGAATTCTATGTTGTTCTTTCTTTTAGAAGAGACAGTTAATTATTAAAATCAACTAGTAAATATTTAAATGACTAAGAATAGGACAGGTGGGAAGCAATGATCAATGCAGAGAATGTCTTCCCCTGTTTTTCATCTGCTCTGTTTTGTATTCCTCAGGGTAGATGCTCGCTGCTGGTAAGGTTCTGCTCTGATCCCCGTGATCAAAACCATCATGGTTGCCTCTGTGTGGGGACCACTGTGAGCTATAGTCACATTCCTTGATGAGGTTGGTGGTTTGCCCAAAGGTATTTATTGTATAAAAACCTGTGAAATATAATCACAGAAGTCCAACCCTAGCCTACTTATGAAGCTGGTGTTGATAGAAAGCATGATTTGATGAATTGATACATGAATCATTGAGGCCAAATACAGAAAGAGATCTAATCTCTGTAGGAAATAATTCTATAGGCAGAGGTGAGGGAGTTTCAAGAAACTTGGGTTTTTACCATTGATTAATTTACTTTGTGATTATTAGTGAATTATTGAATTAATCTCAATAATAAAAGGGCAAAATCGGGACTAATGTTGATGAGTGGTGCTTATGAGCACGTACAATGAATATTATGTGTCTGGAACCCTGAGGTGGTGAGCACAAAAGGAATCTAGTCCACTCCAGTTGTTTGAAGGGAACCTGTAGACACATGTCAGGAATATATAAGATCATTTTCTTGGGCTTGTGGCCATGTATTTTTAACAATATAAAGCGCAGAATAAATGAACAAATAAACAAATGGAAAAAGATGAAGAGGATGAAGCATTATTTATTATTAAAATATCTAATAAATAAAAATGATATTAATATAAGTTGGAATGAATAGTAAATACACCAGGTGCATTACATTTCGATGAAGTATGATATATACTATAGATAGTGTTAAGTAATAGTTAAAATTTTGACAATTAATTTGTTAAGAGAAGGATATTTATATATTACTATTTGAAATAATTACCCAAATAACTGTGTATGTGAATGGTGGAAACCATGGATCAATAGAGAAAAATGTCTCAATCTTTTTATCACCTTCTGCTTGGTACTTTTCAGAACCGATGGAGCTGATTTCAGCTTCTGCTGTGATCAAGATTGTCATGTTGCCGCTGTGTCAAGAAAGAGACTAAGGTGAGTAATGAATAGTCCAAGATGCTATCTTGGTTCAGGTCACTAGATTAAGAGTATGCACAGTGTCATTAAAATTATTAAATCAATTAAAAACTTAATTATTGTCCAAACAATCAACATGATCTGGAACATGTTGGTTAATCCATAATGTAACATTGAGGTTGATTAATAGAAGAGATGTAATCTATATGGGAAGTGATTGGTTAGGCTGATGGTGGGGACATTCAAGGACCTTGCTCTTCGGTTCTTTTTTTGTGTGAATAATGTACTTACTTTGTTATCAATGAGTAATTAAAGGTTTAGTGATACCAATATAGACTTGAATGATCAAAAAAAGAGAAACCCAAACATGGACCAGTTTAGGTGAGTCATGGATGATGAAAAGAAGTGTCTGAAACTCTGAGATACAGCACAATACATTATTAGTCTCATTCCTCTTTGGAAATGATGCTATAGACAGATGTCAGAAATACACAAAGGTCATGTTCTTATTTTGAATTTGTAGATTTAGATTTATTATTATTAATGAATCATTGATAAACTCATCAAATAAAAATAATACTTAGATAAAGGAGAAAGTGAGGCATTGTCCCATTATGATCATGTTGTGATATAAGACATACTACATAAAAATAAAAAAAAACATCGATGCCCATTTAGATATAAATTGATCAAAGGTTTTACTTCTTTGGCCAAGGATTATGTAGATGAGGATAATTAAGTCGATTTTATTCTTCTGGATCAGTTTCAAGTTTGAGGTTGGTCCCTTTGTCAATAGGTAAAAATACATAATGAAGAATTAACAAATACCTACCCAACTTAGTAAATGAAAGGTGGGAAGGAAGTTCCCATGTAGATGAATTATTTTTTTTGTTGACTGCGCTGCTCTGTGCTCCTCAGGATGGACCCACTCAAGATGACGTCAGCGTCTTCCCTGGCCTCCCGCCCGCTGTTCGCCTCTGTACGTCAGGAGCATGCACACCATTGTGAGTGACCGTCAAAGTTCTTGTGTTGGTTTGGGTGGGAGTGTGAATTAATGAATTAATAAACAAGTTGGGAATGAACAAAGGGAATGTGTGCTAGTCCTGGACCCGTGATGAGAACCAGTGGCATTTGAGGAGAGGATGATAAATTTCAATGTGTCTGAAACTCTGAGGTCCAGCGCAGAGCAACCAGTGCCTTCTCTTCGTTTGAAAGGATCCCATAGACAGAACTTAGGAATATGCAAGGATGGTTTTGGTCTTAGGGTTTATTTTATTCTATTATTATAATTGGATAAATGTAATAATCAATAAAAAGATATAAATAAGCATGAATGAAGTATTGTCCAATTATGAAAATACATTGTGAGGCAAAGAGTACTATTAATAAATTTGGACTGTTAAGCGCTAGTCAATGTTCATTTCCTAAGTGAGGGACAAGTTCTAGGTTGTTTATTTCCTTAGTATAAATTGAAATAAATGTACTCTAGATTAATGAGTGACAAAGTCACTCAATTTTTTATCATTGGTTCTGTTCTATACTCCTCAGAAAGGACACATTTGGGCTGATTGCAGCATCTTCCATGGTCATAGCTCTGTGGTTGCATTGGTGTGTGAGGAGCATGGAGAGTCACGTGAGTAATGGTCAGTGTTCTTGTATTGGATTGGGTGTTTTAAAAAAATTCCTTTTTATTATTAAAAGTATTAAATATAATCAAAGAAGCCCAATCATGTCAATATCACATGTTATTTATATGAAACCATATGATGATTAATTTACATATGAAACACTGAGTTCAGTTAATGAAAGGGTTTGGTTTCAGTGGAAATGATTCAATAGATGGATGGTGGAGGGGGGCAATGGGGACAACATGGGGGACATCTGTAGTTCTCTCAACAATAAAAAAAATTAAGAATGGATGTTAGAGATATTCCAGGATATTATTTGTGATTTTTCTTCATTTATGTTTATTTTTATATTAGTGAATTTAACCTATAAAAAACATAGATGACAGTAGGTAAAAAGAGCCAATCCAATGATGATGAGTCCTGGCATTTAAGTCATATGCAACGAATACCACTGGAACTCTGAGGTCCAATAAAAAATGAATCCATTTCATGTGGCTGAAATACCAGGATATACAGGGTCCTATTTTATTTTTCACTCATTTGTATTCTATAAATATAATTGAATCAGTGACTATACCAATAAATATATTACAAATAAATGATGGGGTAAAACATTTTCCAATTATACAATAATATGTGGTCTGATAAGAAATACTATTCATATATATTGTGAACACTGAAGATCAATGAAAATAAACAGTATAAGGACGCTGTTTATTTTTGCTAAATTTGATATAGATAGTAATGAGCAACAAACAGTGTTCATAGTCTGTCAGTGTCCATATTGGTATTGTTTAGTCACTTAAGAGAAAGTAAAATAGACACAATCACAAATTACCGATTATGTACATGGCTGACTAAATAATGGTGGAATTGGGACCAATGGAGGTAATGTCTCGATTGCTTCTTTGGTTCTGCTGTGCATTGTATTCCATAGAATGGATGCACTGCATCTGATGTCAACATCTTCCCTGGGAAAGAGCTCTGGGACTGCATCTGTATCAGGAGCATGGAGGCCACTGTGAGTAATAGCCAATGTTCTTTTTGCTTTAACTGTGTTTTATTTTTTAAGATTTTCCCTTTATTATTAAAAAGTGTTACTATCTATATAATAAAATCCTAAGTGACCCTTACAGCGGAAGGACCAGAACGACGGGTCGCTGCGATGCGCACTGACCACCATGGGGCAGACACTCAGCCCAGGAGCTGCTCCCTGGTGGTCAGTAGGCTCCCACAGCCGGGCTCAAGGCTGGCGAGTGCAGTGGCCATGGCAGGAGCCTCTCCCACCTCCAGGGCTGCATGAAGGAGCAGCTAGACAAGTGGTAAGGAGTAGTGAGCAGGGGGGTGGTAAGGAATGAGGGGGTCCCGGACTGTGAGAGGGATGTCTATCAGCTCCCCACAAGAGGTCCATGACATCCCCCAGGGGGTTCCGGAATGCAAGAGGATACAGGCCAGGCTGAGGTACCCCCTTCACCCCTCGCCCCCGTGCACAAATTTCAGGCACTGTGCCTCTATTAATCAAAGAAGATTAGAGATGTCACTGTTAAATATATTACCATGAAACATTGTGTTGATTAATCCATATATGAAACACTGAGCTCAGTTAATGATAAGAGTCTGGTCTTAGTGGAAGTGATTGTAAAAATGGATGTTAGAGCTGCCTAAAAATCTCACTCTTGTTTTTGTTTTTTTTTGAGATTTATGTAGATGACAATACAGAATGAAGGCCACCCCTGGACCAACAATGATCACTGGTGCATTGTGGGGCATATGAGCTCAATAGGTATCTGGAAGTCTGACATCCAACACAAATGGAGTCCGGCACGTTGTCCTTTTATGACAGGAACCTGTGGACAGATGTCAGGAATATAAAAGGATCTCGTTCTTGGTCTTTGAGTTCATGAATTTTAAAAATATTATTATTAAAGATCTAATGGCAGCATAAATAGACAAATGTATAAATGAATAAAGATGAGGAGCATGAAGCTTTGTTCATGAATAAAATATGTAATAATGAAAAAATGAATATCAATATAAATGGGAAAGGTTAAAAAAGGGCCAAGGGTATTATGTCTTTGACGGAGGATGGCATCCACACTGACAGGTAACAATTATTGCCCTCAGTCAGGTATTAGTTTGAAGTTCATTTTATTAAGAGAAAAATAAATAAATATCACCATTAATTAATAAACCCTCAAATGACTGTAAATGAATAGTGAAAAATATGGTACAATGGAGAAAATGACTTGATCTTCTTTTTGGGTAAACATGCAGTTGAATTTTAAAAATATATTCTGATTATTTATGACATATCTGGCTAATGTATTGTTTTCCATTTTTGTAATGACCAATATATTTGTATGTACTATTTATGTATTTCTAAGTTGACTTTTGTGCTTCTTTATTGTTTTTTTCTGTTTGTTACACTCCCTTCTTGGTTTATATTTGATTAGTTATGTTTGTCTCCTAATTTAACTATTTTCTATACTAATCTGATATACATTCATTCTAATTATATTTCTATAGGTAGTATCTTTACATTTTAATGAGTATATTTACATTAAATTATAAAAATAATATCTTTTATTCTTTTGTCTGCTTGTACTTTTCAGAATGAATGCACCAAACTGATTTCAGCATCTGCTCTGATTGAGATGATGGTAGAAAAGAGACCAAGGTGAAAAGTAGGTGAAGATTTTACCTTGTTTGGATGATTTTTTAAAAAAAGTATTCATAGTATTATTATAAGTACAAATATGTTATAAAATATGTTGATTCATTGATAATGTGCAACATTAAAGTCAATTAATGTAGAAGATATAACCTGTGTATGTATTACAGAGCTAGGTTTAATCAAGGATCTTTTTCTTGTGATTTTATGAATCATGTATTTATTTTATTAGCAATGAATTAGTGCTTTAATAATCACATATAGAGAAACCAATGAAGGAAAAGAGACCAAAAAATGGATCAATGATGATGACTGGTCACATAGGTCATATATGGTGAGTGCGAGGTGTCTGTAACTCTTGTGTTCACAAGAAACAGAATCTGGTTTATCTTCTCTTGTAAATGACCTTATGGGTTGATGTTAGGAATATACAAAAACTATATTCTCATTTTGAGTTCATAGATTTAGATTTATTATTATTAATGAATCAATAGTCAAACCATTAAGAATGTAATGAACAACTAAAGAGAAAAGAGTGAGACACTGTCCAGCTAGGAACATATGTCATGAGGCAATAAGATTAAAATCATACTCATGAAGCCATAAGTGGAAGTAGCATATGCCTTTTTGTCTAAGAACCATATAGACAGTTATGAGTAAGAACAAATATTATTTTGCTCTTGATCAGTCTCAATTTTAAAATTATCTTTTGTTCAGAGAAAATATTCCACAATATGAAAAATTAATCAATGTCTAAATGAATAAATAAAATGTAGAAAACAAGGATCAGTGGAGGTAAAGTTTGAAATTTTTTTATCTTCTGCTCTGCTCTGTCCTCCATAGAGTGGACACCCTCGAGCTGATTTAAGGAGTCTTCCATGGTCACACCAGCTGGGCAAGGGTCAGTATATTTATATATTGCCTAATGATGATCACAATGAAATTTAGTTTAACATCGGTTACCATATATAGTTATAAAATATGTTTTTTGGTGAAGAAAACTTTTAAGATTTATTATCTTCCCAACTTTCCTTTGTTAAGATAAATATTATACATTAAAAATATAAATACCTTAATACTGAGTCAATGAAACTCAGAAAGCAAGACTTGGCCTCGGTTTTCCTTTGCCGTCTTCCCTTCTCTGTCCTCTTCAGAACGCAGACACTCTAGATGACGTATGCACCTTTCTCAGTCACAGACCCGTTGGTTCCCACTTCATAGTAGGAGCTTGAGGATTAATGTGAGTTAGGGTTGAAATTATTTTCTTGGTTTAGTGTGGTTGTTGTTGCTTTAAGTTTACTCCCCGTATTATTAAGAAGTGTGAAGTATCAGTAAAGAAGGCAACTGTATCTGTTAAATATGGACTATAAGAAAAATTATATCCAGTAATGCATCATGGGAACAGGTGATAATAAAGAGATGTATTGCTGTGAGAGTAAATGTATATTAAGTTTAAAGATATGAGGGCTCATCTTGTTTTTTGTGAATCATAGGCTTTCAGAATTATTGTTATTGGACTAATGTTTAATCAATATACAAATAGAATATAATGAGGAAATGAGAGAGAATAGTGGATTGATAATGGCTACTGGTGGCCTAGGAGTTACATGGGGCAAATACATGTCTGGAACTCTGAGTTCTCATGTAAAATTACTCTTGTCCATTCTCATCTCCCAGGAATCTTATAGACAGTTGACAGGAAGATCCTAAGATCTTGTTTCTGGTCTTAGTGTTCATGTATTCTCATCTATTAGTATAGTTGAATAAATTATAGAATCTATAAATAAACATAAATAAAAACAGATCAATGAAGTATTGTCCGATTATAAAAATTATGTGAGGAGGCAAGAAATAGTATTAATATATTTTGCAAATTAGAAACATGACACATTACTGTTACCTGTAGAGTTAAAGGATAAATCATAGAAAATGCTCAGAGTCTGGGTTAGTGGTCCAATTAAAATTTGTTTTCTTAGGAGAAAAAGTATACACCAAATCAATGTTTGCCCAAATGACTGACCATGTGAGAGGTGAAAAGCAAATTTCAATGGACAGAATGTCTCAACCATTTATATCATCTGCTCTGCTTCATACTCCTCAGGACAATCCCCGTCGACCTGCTGTAAGGTTCTTCCTTGACCATGAGCCATAGAATTGCACCTCTGCTTTAGGAGCCTGGAGACCAATGTGAGTTATAATGAAAGTTCTTATTTTGGTTTGGGTGGTCTGTATTAATAAAAGTATGACATACACAAGATGGTCAATTGCATCCTCGTGGCCAATATGGGATTAATAGGCAGCATTATATTGAATAATTCACATATGAAAAATGTTAATAAATATGACAGATGTGATGATGGTTTCAGGCACCATTAGGGCTATCAAGACCCTTTTGAGTTCTTGTGAATAACAGAGCTTTAATTTTTTATTTAGGGAATTAATGAATTAATCAATAAACTATATAGAAAGGAATAAAGAGAAAGCGTCCTCTTTTGGATCAATGATGCTAACTGCCAGAGTATGAGTCACGGATGATGAATAATATGTCTCCAACTCTGAGATCCAACACAGAAGGAATGGGTTCTTTCTCTGTCTGCATTTTCATTCTTAATTATAATTGGACCAATGATTTATCAATATATATATATATGGTAGTTGCATTGTCCAGTTTAAAACATGTGGGTAGGTAATAAATTCTATTAACATAATTGAAAACAGTGAAAGTCCAAAGAGAAACAAATGGTCCATGACTCTGTAACCTCTTTGGCTTGGGATGCTATAGGTCAGTGATGGCGAACCTTTTGAGCTCGGCGTGTCAGCATTTTGAAAAACCCTAACTTAACTCTGGTGCCGTGTCACATATAGAAATGTTTTGATCTTTGCAACCATAGTAAAACAAAGACTTATATTTTTGATATTTATTTTATATATTTGAATGCCATTTAACAAAGAAAAATCAACCAAAAGAATGAGTTCGTGTGTCACCTCTGACACGCGTGTCATAGGTTCGCCATCACTGCTATAGCGGGTAAAATACATTGTTTATGTTCTGTGTCAGTGGGAAGTTCATAATAGTGTTCCTGAAGGCCAATAACATAAATATACTCCAAATCATGAATGCCTGAATGACTGGTTACATGAAGATGTGCGGTAAGGATCTATGAAAGGAAGTCTGAGCCTTTTTGTCTCCTCTGTTTGGACTCTTCAGAACAGATGCTCCGGCTGATCTCAGCTCTTCCCCGGTGAAGTTTGCTTTGTTGCCTCCACCTTCGGAGAGAGATCAAGGTGAGTAGTAATCCGAGATTTTGTCTTGGTTGGGTTAATTTGTTTAAGGGTATTATTCGTGGTATTATTAAAATTTAATAATAGCAGCATTATTTACAATTGCTCAGATCTAGAGGCAGCTGAAGTGCCCATCGGTAGAGGGGTAGATAAAAGAGTTGTGGGATATTTACACAATGGAATACTATACAGCTGTAAAAAAGAAGGAGCTCTTACCCTTTGAAACAGCATGGAGGGACCTGGAGATTATTATGCTAAGTGAAATAAACCAGTGATAGAAAGATAAGTATCACATGATCTCATTTATCTGTGAAATCTAATGAAAAAAATAAATTGATGAGCAAAATAGGTCCAGAGACATGGAAGCATGAAACAGACTGACAAATCACACAGGGAAGGGGGTGGGTGGGAAGAGATTAACCTAGAACCCATGCATAACCCATGGTCAAAGACAATAGTATGGTGGATCTATGAAATAATTAATAAGCAAACATAAATAAATAAAGATGGAAATGGCAAAATATTGTCCAATTATAAAGCATGTGTTTAGTCAAGTGTATATTTAAAACATTGATGTTGGTAAGGGATTATATGGTATTAGGTCATTATTCTTTGACTAAGGATCATATAGGTATTGATAAGTGGTAGTTAATATTCATGTCTGTCAGTGGTCAGATCAATATTGTTCATTGACTCATGGGAAATTAAAAAATATATTGTTTTAATGTAGATTACATGAATGAGTGACTCAATGAAAGGTGAAATGCAATGACCAATGACACAATATCTCAACCTTTTTTTTTTATTATCTGTTCTGTCTTGAACTTAGCTTGGTCACATCTAAGATGATTTCAGCATTTCATGGTCAGAAACTCCATGGTTCCATCTCAGTGTTAACAGCATGGGGACCAATGTGAGTAATAGTCAAAGTACTTTTCTTGGTTTTGTGTTTTTGTTTTAAAAGGTTTTCAGTGCATTATTAAAAATGTCATATAAAATAAAAAATTATAACCATGGCCTATCAAGCATTATATTAAATTAATTAATGAAAGATTTATAGTCAGTAGGAAGTTTTGTTTTACTTTTTGTGACCTTTGTTTTTAGTTAACAAATTAATCAGTAAAAGCGTTAATGAATACAATAAGGAAGTAACCTGTACCAATGATGGTAATTGGTCAAGTACAAGTCTTGGATGATGAGTATTATAGGTCTGAAACTGAGGTCCAACATGGAACATAAATCTATTCTTCTAGTTGGAATTGCTTCCATAAAGAGATGTCAAGAATATACAGTGATCATATTCTTGTGAGAATTTCCTAGATGTAGATTTATTATTAATGCTACTGGTATATGGGTGGATCCATTCAACAAATATAAAAGTATTTAAAAAATAAGAAAAAAATAAAAAATAAAAAGGTGAGGCATGATCTAACTTTTAGTGTGTGGTGATGCCTCTTAAGAGATAAATGGATAGAGGTCTCACCTCTTTGACTAAGTCATAAATACTCTTATAAGGAAGAATCCTTATTCTTCTTGGTCTTGAAGATTGAGTTTTTCCTTTTGTAAGATATATGTATACATAATATATGTATATATATGAAAAGAAAAATAAATCAATAGTGAATTTATGAAATACGGAAAGAAAGCATCAGTGATGATTGGCTCTTTCTCTCTCTTTTTATTTTATTTTATCACCTTCTACTCTGTACTCCTGAGAATGGAAACACTCAAGCTGAGTAGAGCATCTTCCGTGGTCATGAGCTGTGTGGTTGTCTCTATATAAGAAGACGAAATTTAATGTAACAGTAAAAATTCTTTTCTTAGTTTCTGTGTTTTTTAAAAAGATAATTCACTGTTTTATTAGAAAGTCTGAAATATAATTAAAGAAGGCAAATGCATCTTAGTGATAAATATGGGAAATATGAAACATTATATTGATTATTCCAGTGGAAATCTGAGGATAATTAATGAAAGTGACACATTGATGTTAGAATAACCAATGTATAAAATAGGGATATAAAGGCTCTTCTTGGGTTTTTGTTTATTAATGTTTAGAAATTAATATTCTTTTCTTAGTTTCTGTGTTTTTTAAAAAGATAATTCACTGTTTTATTAGAAAGTCTGAAATATAATTAAAGAAGGCAAATGCATCTTAGTGATAAATATGGGAAATATGAAACATTATATTGATTATTCCAGTGGAAAACTGAGGATAATTAATGAAAGTGACACATTGATGTTAGAATAACCAATGTATAAAATAGGGATATAAAGGCTCTTCTTGGGTTTTTGTTTATTAATGTTTAGAAATTAATAGTAGTAAATTATTGATTTAATCAATGAACCTATAGAAATGACTGAAGTAAAGGAGAGACAAGATTGGATCGATGATGAGCATGTGTGGCTATATGTGATATATACGATGAATACTAGTATGTGTCGATCTCTAAGGTCCAACACAAAAGAACTGTAGTCCATCCCTATTGTTTAAAGGGGTCCTATAGATAGATGTCAGGAATAAACAAGGATCTTGCTTTTGGTGTTAGTCTTCATTCATTTTTATTCTATTATTTTAATTAAATAAATGGGAGGATCTATAAATTTATAAATAAAGATGAATGTAATGAAGCATTGATCAATTATAAAAATATGTGTTTATGTAAGAAATACTATTGCTATATTATGAAAATCCTGAAGTTCCTTTAGAAATAAATGCTTCATGACTACTACCTGTATAAAGATGACAAACATTATAAGTCATAGACATTGTTCAGATGCTGGATCAATTTGCAAGATCAACATTGTTCTTTTCTTAAGGGAAAAATAGATCCCAAATTAATCATTGCCCAAACTGCTGAATAAACAAAATGTGAAAAGCAAGGATCAATGGAGAGACTGTCTCAATTAGTTATATCATCTGCTTTGCTCTCTGCTTCTCAGGACAGGCACACTGGACTAAGTTAAGGATTCTTCCTTGATCCAGAGCCCCGGAGCTGACCAATGTGAGTTATAATGAAAGTTCTTGTCTTGGTTTTGCTGCTTTGTCTAAGTAGATTCACTGTATTAATAAAAAGTGTGAAATCCAATCAAAGAAGGTGAACTGTATTCTAACAATCATGGGATTAATAGGAAGCATTATCTTGATTAAAAGCACATAAGAAAACAAGATAATGACAGATATTAATGTAGGGATGATTCTTCATATATATTAGGGATCTTAAGATCTTGTTAAGCTTTTGATTGTCATAGAGATTTAAAATTTTAATTAGTGAATTAATGAATTAATCAATAAACAATATAGAAATGAATGAAGACAAAGTGGTCTTCTGGATCAATGATGATACCTGCTGGCGTATGAGTCACGGATAACGAATAATATGTGTCTGAAAATGATTTCTCTATATGCATTTTCATTCTTTATTATAATTGGATCAATGACTTATCAATGAAAAAATATTTAAAAATAAAGCTGAATGGTAGTTGTGTTGTCCAACTTAAAACATATATGGAGACGCAATAAATTCTATTAATATAATTTGAAATAGTGAAGTCCAAAGAGAAATAAATGGTACATGACTATAACCTCTTTGGCTAAGGGTGATGTAGACAGGGTAAATTATAGACTATGTTTATGTTCTTTGTCAGTGGGAAGTTCAAGGTAGTTTGTTTTCACAAGAGACAATGAGGTAAATGTTCTTCATAACAAATATCTAAATGCTTCCATACAAGATCAATGGAAGGAAGTCTGTTTTTGTTATCTGCTCTGTTCTCGACTCCTCGGAATGACGCACTCCCGCTCATTGTAGCATTCCTCCGTGGAGGCCATGTGAGTGATAATTAAAGTTATTGTCTTAGTGGGAATGGCTTCGTTAAGGGTGTTCACTGTCTTGTTCAGAAGTATTAATTATGATCAAAGAAGGTGAAATAGGCCATGTTAAATATCGAATTGATAGGAAACATTTAATTGACTAATGCATAAATGTAATACTAAGGTGAGCTAATAAAAGCTAACGTGGAAATGATTCTACAGATAGATGATAGGGATGTCAAAGGATCTTATTCTTGTTTTTAAGATTAATGTTTATTTTTTATTTTTTATAATGAACACATGTTTATTAGAATGAAAAGAAAGAAGGACAGCCATGGATCCATGATGGCTGGTGGACAATGAACACTATGTGTCCACATGAAAGGTACTAGTCCACTCCCCATGTGTCAGTGGATCCTCTAGACTAGCGTGTGGAAGCTTTTTCCTGCCAAGGGCCATGTGGATATTTATAACATCATTTGGTGAAAATAATTCACTTAATATATATTTATGTTGCTAGGAAAAAAGCTCCTAGATTTATTGAATTTCGAGGCCCATCTGCGGTTGCCTCGGCAGGGCCAGACCAAATGACTTCGCAGGTCTTACCTGGCCCACAAGCCGGTAGTCCCCACCCCTGCTCTAGACAGATGTGAAGCATATACATTTGTGTTGGTCTTCGGGGTCATGATTTTAATAATATTAACAAAGTATCAATGGCAGAATAAATAACAAGTATATAAATGAATAAAGATGAAGAGGGTGAAGCATTATTCTCTGATAAATATCAAGGTAAATGAATATTAATATGCATTAGAATGAATAATAATTGGACCAAGTGTGTTGCAACTCTAAGGTTCATAAAAACAATGAAATGCAAGAGTCAGTTTATAAAGTTAAAAATAAAAATAAGTATTATCATAAATTAATAAATGCCTGAATGACTGTTTAAATAATTGGTGAAAACTATGAATCAATGAAGAGAAAGTCCCAATGTTTTTATCAACTCTCTGCTTGGTACTTTTCAAAGGAGGTGATCAAGTTAATTTTGTCTACTGCGCCATGATCAAGATTGCTATGTTGCCTTAATCTAGGAAAGATACTAAAGTGAGTAAAAGTCTAAGGTCTTGTTTTGGTTTGGGTCATTGTTTAAGGATATTTACAGTATTACCAATAGTAATATTATCAGAAAGGAACCTATTGCCCAATAATAAATCTAATAATAAACATTATCTTGATTAATTAATAACATGTAACATTGAGATTGATTAATGAATGACATAAACCTAAGTTGATAATGATTCTTCAGGTAGAAATTAAGGATATTTAAGTATCTTGTTAAGTTTTTGTGAATAATGTATTTTTATTATCAGTGAATTAATGAATTAATCAACACAAAAATAGAAATGAATGAAGAAAAAGTGGACTTCTGATGGACCATGATAGTGATAACAATTTGAAAATATGTGTCTGAAACTCAGGTCCAACACAATGCCTAGTGTATTCTCTCTGTTATATTCGATACTGTAGACAGATGTTAAGAATATACAAAGATCATGTTCTTATTTTGGCTTCATAGATTTATACTTATTATTATTAATGGATCTATAGAACCAGTAAAGAAATGTGAATAATAGCTAAAGAAAAAAGGGTGAAGCATTGTGCGACTTTGAACATATGTGGTAAGTAAAGAAATAATATTTTAAAAATTAAAACATTGTGTTCATTAAGAAATACTGAAAGTAAATCAACAAACAAGAAAAACAAAAACTCATAGACAGGGGGAGGGGTTGGGAGGGTAGTAAATGGTAAAGGGGGTCAAATACATGGTGACAGAAGATGATTTTACTTTGGGAGGTGGGCATACAGTACAATATACAGATGATGTATCGTAGAATTGACACTTGAAACTTACATAAACTTATTAACCAATGTCACCCCAATAAATTTAAGAAAAAAGAAAAAATTGAGTGAATCTGTTGTTTTGGGTTAGTCTCAAGTTTGAGATGGTTCCTTTTGTTAAGGGAAAGTAATATATACACAGAAATTTTAAATAACTATGTAATACTTTAATTTTCTTCTGTTCGACTGTGCTTAGAATCTCTCCGAATGGACCATTCGAGCTAATTAAGTCTCATTCCATGGGGGCAGCTCCATGCTACCATCTCCATGTGAGCAGCACAGAGAGCAACGTGAGTAATAAATAGTCAAAGTTCCTGTCTGGGTTTTAATGATTTTTTTGAGGGTATTTAGTATATTTCTAAAAAGTGCCATAGGGAATCAAAGTAATCCAACTGTCATCCATTGATAAATATTGAATTAACAGGAAACAGCATATTGATTAATGCTACAATGAAATTTGGGATTATTAATGAAGGAGGTATATTGATATGAGAATAATTCTAGATACATAATAGGGATATCATTGTCTTCTTGGTTTTGTGAATCATCAAGTTTTAAAATATAATTAGTGCTTAATTAGATCAATGATGACTACTGGTGGCATCTGAGTCATATATGATGAATATGTGTCTGGAACTCTGATAGATAGATGTCAGGATCAATGCAAATCAATACACAGGTCATGTTTTTGTACTGATTTCATTGACATACCAGTAGATATTTTATTAATAGACTGATAGAAATATTAAACAAATAGTTAACTATTTAAAGAATTAGGATGAAGAAATACATCACCATGAATGTATGTGGTCAGGCAAAGGATATTATCAAAATTGAAAGGGCATATTAATTAAGAAAACAATGTAGCTGTGAATTTCATCTTTGGTTAAGAATCATATAGACATTGATTAGTATGAATCTATTATATTGTTCTGGGTCAGTGTCAAGATTGAGTTTTTCTTCATGTTAGGATAAATATACAGGGTGTCCCAAAAAATGTGTACACACACTTTGAAGAATTTATAAAGGCAGTGTTTCTTAAAATGCACTTCATTTTCAAAATTGAGCTATCAGCTGTTAAAGTATGTATACGTTTTTTGGGACACCCAGTATATACATTAAGATAAAAGAAGAAATATCTAAACCCTGAGTCTATGAAACGTGGTCAGCAGGGATCAATGTCCATTAGGTCTTACATTAAATATCTAGGGATATTTAGGACTGCTTCAGTGTCTTCCCTGCCTGCCTCTACATAATAGGAGGATGGAGATTAAAGTGATCATAGTCAAAGTGTCATTTTCTTTGTTAAGTGTTTTTTATAAGGTAATTCACTGCAGTATTAAAAATTATAAAATATAAATAAAGATGGAATGTATTTCAGTGATAAATATGAGATATATGAGCCATTATATTGATTAATCCATGTATGAAAAGCAGGATAATTAATCAAAGAGGGACACTGATATGAAAATAATATATGTACAGGTTAGGGGTGTAATAACTCTTCTTGGGTTTGGGTGAGTCATAGTGTTTAGATTGTAGTATTAGTGAATTAATGATTTAATCAATAAACAATTAAAAAGGAAGAAAATGGGTTCCAATAGGATCAGTGGTGACGACTGGTGGCGAACGAGTCACAGAGATGACTACATGGCTGCAACTCTGAGGTCTGTCATAAAAGAAACCCAGTTTGGTCTAAGTGTTCATACATTTACATTCTATTATAATTGGATAAATGAGAGAATCTGTAAACAAATTATAAGTGAAGATGAATGTAGTGACATTTTATAACATCTTATTGTAAAAATACGTGATTACGCCAGAAATTACTATTGATACATTATGAAAACCCTGAAGTTTAATTAGAAGTAAATGGTACATGACTGCTACCTGTACGGCTAAGGATGACTTGAATAGAATGATTCACAGACAGTGTTCAGATTCTGGGTCAGTGGCAAGATCAACGTTGTTTGTTTTCTTAAGAGAGAAAAGAATTTATACCAAATTAGTGACTGCCTAAGCGCCTTGAGAACTCAAAGGTGAAGAGCAACAATCAATGGGGAGATTTTCATATGGGGAGATTTTCTCACTTTTTTTTATCATCTGTTCAGCCTTTTATCCCTTAGAATGGACAAATTCGACCTGCTTTAGGGGTTCTTACTTCACCATGAGCCATAGGATTGCATCTCTGTTTTTGGAGCATGGAGACCAATGTGAGTAATAATGAAAGTTCTTGTCCTTTCTGGTATTTGTTGCGAATAATTGCAACATTAATAGTTTTTTGATTAATTCATATGTGCAGAACAATAATCAACAATGATATCTTGTTGTGAGAATGATTCCAGTTAAATTCTAAGAATGTCTAGTTACATTCTAAGGCCTTGTTGGTTTTTAAGTTATAATTAGTGAATTCATGAATTAATCAATAAACAACATAGAAATGAATGAAGACAACATGGTCTTCTGGATCAATGATGATACCTGCCGGCGTGATGAGTCACCATGACACATAATGCATGTCTGAGACGCTGAGGTCCACCTCAGAAGCAGTGCGGTCTTTCTCTTCCTGCAAAGCATGCCTCATTTTATTATCCTCTGCTTTGCTCTTTATGCCTCAGAATGGACGCACGCGACCTGACTTAGGCATCTTCCTTGGTCCTGAATGTTCTGGGTGCATCTATGTTGTAGGAGCATGGAGACCCACGTAAGTAATATCAATATTTTAGATTGAATGGCTTGTTTTATGGTATTCACTGTATTATTCCACATATTAAATGTAATTAAAGAATATGTGCACCCCTGTGTGCATAGCAGTGTTATTTACAATAGCTGAGATCTGGAACAGCCCAGTGCCCACCAGTAGATGAGTGGATACATAACCCATGGTACATTTACACAATGGAATGCTATGCAGCTGTAGAAAGGAAGCTTCTATTACCCTTCGAGATGGCATGGGGTGACCTGGAGATTATTATGCTAAGCAAAATAAGTGAATCAGAGAAAGACAGTATCACAGGAAATCACTTATATGTGAAATCTAATGAGCAAAATAAACTGACCAGTAAAATAGAACTAGTGACATGGAAAGATGGAACAGACTGACGAATCTCAGAGGGGAGGGTGCATTCAAAGAAATAATAAATAAATTAATACAGGGTGTCCCCCCAAAATGTATACACACTTTAATAGCTGATAGCTCAATTTTGAAAATTGTGCATATTTTTAAAAACAATGCCTTTATAATTATTCAAAGTACGTGTATACATTTTTTGGGGGGAATACCCTATAAATATAAATATGAAGATGGTGAAACTTTGTCCAATTTTAAAAATATGTGTTTAGATAAAAAGCTATTAATAAATGTATTGGAAACAAATATCTATTAGTATATAGATACAAAGTGTTATTCTTTGCCTAAGTATGATATAGTTATTGATAAGTAATAGTCAATATTCATATTATCTGTCCATTGCAATATTGATATTGTTCATTTACTTATACATTATCTCAATTCATTACTTACTGACTAAATGGCTGACTAATAAAAAGGTGACAATCTAGAATTAATGAATTAATATCTCAATATTATAAATTATTGTTTTCTCTTGTACTCCTTAAAATGTGGGTGATTTAAGCATGCTGCCATGATCATAAGCTTTGAGGCTGAATCTATGCATTAAAATCATGGACAGCAATGTGAGTACCATAGTTCTTTTCTTGGTTTTATTGTGTTTTAAAAAAAGGTTTTCACCACATTATTAAAAAGTCTGAAATAAGATCTCTGATTGCCAAACATGCTAAAAAAGAATAATGTTGCTAATATAAAGTATTATGTTAACCTTTGTAGGAAATTTATTAACCTTTGAGGTCACTAATGAAACATATATATTATTTATGGAAAGTAATTTAAAGACACATGTTAGAGATATATAAGACTCTTGTTTCAAGTTTTTGTGACTCCTTAAGGTATTTATTTTATTATTCGTAGTAAATTGATGATTTATTCAATAAAAATGTGTAGACGTGAATGAAGACAATGAGGCTCAACCCTAGATAAATGACGATTAGTGTGCGTAGGAGTCCTTTTCCCCCATCTGAGGTGATCCTATAGGGAGAGGCTAGGTATAGAAAGGATCATGCTCTTGGTCTTTGTATGCATCAATATTTAAAAATTTCATTAGAAATGGCAACATAAACAAACAAATATATAGTCAGTACATATGAATAGGGTGAAACCCTCATCATTGTTAAAAACATATAGTGGGATGGAAAATAATACCACCCAGTGTATATGTCCTTGAGTAAGTATGAAAAACAGTGATAAATAGTAGTTGGAGTCAGTTTCAACTTTGACATTTGATTTATTGAGAGAAAAATAAATAAATATGACCATACATTAATAAATGCTTAAATAACTATGCAAATAAATAGTGGAAGCTCTGAATCCACAGAGAGAAAGTCTCAACATTTTTATCATGTTTCTTTGGCCACTTGTCTCCCAAGTGGACCCTGGAGCTGATTTCGGCTTCTGCTGTCTGTCATGTTCCCTCTGTGTCTGAGAGGCAGTCAAGGTACCTAGCGGTCATGTTGTTATCCGGAGTGGGCCATTTGTTTAAGGATATTTACAGTATCATGTAAAGGCATTCAATTCATAAAAAGTTAGCCATGTCTCATTGTTAAGTATGACATGAAACTTTATGTTGATTAATTGATAATGTGGAAGATTGGGGTCTATTAATGAATGAAGTATAGTCTATGTGGGAAATGATCCTGTAAAATGATCTCCTTCTTCCTTCTTAAGTTTTTATAATCCATGAATTGTTGTTATAATTATGAATGAATTAATCATTTTATCAATACAAATGTAGTAACAGATGATGAAAAATAGACCAAGTCATGGATCAATAATGATTCTTGGTGGTGTAGGAGTCATGACAATGAAAATACATGTCTGAGACTCTGAGATCTAGAACATAGTCTGTTTCTTCTGTTGAAATGGTTTCTATAGAGAGATGTCAGGAATATAGAGATCATATTAGTGTATTGATTTCACAGAGATAGATGTGTATTTATTAATGGAATAGTGATAAAACTATTAAATATAAATAAACATAAAGAATGAGGTGAAGTATTGTTCAATTATGAAGGTTTTGTAGTGAGGTAAAAGGTAATAATGCCATTGAAAACATTGATTCCCATGAAGAAATGAATGGCTCAATCGGTCACCTCAGTGACTAAGGATTATGTAGATACTGATAAGGAAGTCTTTTTTATTCTTCTGGGTCAGTCTTAAGATTGAGTTTTTACTTTTCTTAAGATATAAAGAATGTGTATGAATAAAAATTAATACATACCTAAATACTGAGTTAATGAAATGTGTGGAAAGCAAGTATCAATGACAGTTAGTTTAATTTTATTTTTTATCTGCTCTGCTCTGTCCTCCTCAGACACTCTTGAACTGATTTATGCATTATCCATGGTCACCAGCTTTCTAGTTGCCTCTAGTAGGAGGACAGAGATTAATGTGGGTAATAGTTCAAGTTTTTTTCTTGGTTTCAATGTGTTTTTTTAAATTATTCATTAGAAAATGCAAAAGATAGTTAAGAGGGCAACTCTAACTCAGTGATAAATATGGGAAGTTTATTTTATAAAGATAAAAATAAATTTTACCATAAATGAATAAATACCAAAATAACTATGGAAATTATAGATCAATGGAGACAATGTCTCAATCTTTTTATCATCTGTTCTGCTTGATACGCTGTAGAAACAAAGCACCCAGCTGACTTAAGCTTTCTTCCATGATCAAAATAAGATGTCACTTCTGTTTTCAGAGAGACAAGGTGAGTAGTCATCAAAGTTCTTGTCTTGGTTTTGGTCATTGTTTAAGGTAATAACCTTAATCAAATTCCCACTATTATTAAAAGATATTAGATATAGCAAAATGTTATCTATGGCCCATTGAGTAATATAATATGACACATTATGCTGATTAATTGATAATGTTCAACATTAAAGTTGCTTAATGCAAAAGATATACTGTATTGGGAAAGATTTCTATAAATAGATTTTAGGGTTATTCAGGGATTTTGTTCTTGCATTTTTGTGAATCATGTATATTTTATTATTGTCAATGAATTAATGATTTAATTGATACAAATTTAGGAAGAAAGGTGGCCTCACATGGACCACCGATGACGACTGGCTCATATGAGTTATGAATAATGAATAAGATGAATCTGGAATTCTGAGGTTTAACACAAAATATAATTAGTGTATTCCCTCTGTTAAGAATCCTATCCACAGAAATATATGAAGATCATATTCTCATTCTGGATTCCTAGATTTAGATTTATTATTATTAACAGATCAATGATTGAATGATTAAACAAATAAAAATAAAGAAAGAAAAGGAAAAGGGTTAATTATTGTCCAACTAAGAATGTATGTGATGAGGCAAAAAATATTAATAATAATTGATGCCCATTAAGACATCAATGAATTGAAAGTTTTACTTCTTTGTTTAAATAACACTGATAAATAGACACTGATGAATAAAAGTCAGTACTGGGTCAGTTCCAAGTTTGAGGCTGTCCTTATTTAAAAATTAAATTTATTGGGGTGACATTGGTCAATAAGATTATATAGGTTTCAAGTATACAATTCTATGATACATCATCTGTATATTGCATTCTGTGCCGCCCACCCACAGTCAAAACTTCGGTCACCATATATTTGACCCCCTTTACCTTTTACTACCTCCATATCCTCTTCCCTTTGGTAACCACCATAGTGTTGTCTGTTGTCCTCTTGCTAAGAGAAAAAATATATACATTATGAAAATATAATAATTACCTACATGACTGAATAAATGAAATGCAGAAAGCAGGACCTTAAAGGATATCGTCTCAATTTAAAAAAAAAATCATTTGCTCTGTTTTGTTTGAGGGGGTTTTATTGACAGATGTGAGGAATACACAAAGATGCTTTATTAAATTGTTGATCTTTGTGTATTTTTATTCCATTATTATAATTGGGTAAATAAAAGAATCTATCGATAAATATATAAATAAATAAAGATGAATGGAGCAAAGCTTTGTGAAAGTATGTGATTGGGCAGGAAATGCTCCGACATATTGAATACTCTGATATTATTGAGGAAGTAACTGGTTAAAGGGCATTTTCTCTTTGGCTGAGGATACTACAGACAGTGTGAAATAATAGTCTATGCTCTGTGTCAGCGGCGAGAATGATACTGTTTATTTACTTCCAAGAAGATAAAATGTTAACCCAAATCACTACCTCCCTGAATGGCTGACTGAATGGAAGGTGGGGTGCACAGACCAGTGCAGACAATGTCTCACTCTTTTAAAAATCATTTTCTCTGCTCTGTACCCCGCAGTCTGGACGCAGTCGAGCTGATTTAAGCATCGCGAGCTCCATAGTTATATCTGTGCATTATGAGCATGGAGACCAAGGTGAGTAATAGTCACCGTTCTTGTCTTGGTGTCATTATTTTATGTTTTTTTTTAAAAAAATATTCACTGTATTATTTTAAAATTGGGAAATGTAATTATTGAAGGACAGCCCTGGCCCAGTCATAAATATGGGGTTCGTAGGAAGCATTGCTTTGGTTAATCCCTAAATGCAACATGGAAGTCGAGTAATGAAAGAGATTTATCGCCATGAGTAATACTTCTATAATAGAAGTTTTATGTATGTATCTTACTCTCAAGTCTGTGACTTTAGGTATATATTTTATTATTATTGGTGACCTGATTAATTAACAAAATTCATGTAGACATGAATTTAAAAACTGAGGACCATGTCTGGATCAGAGGTGACCACTGGTGGCATAGGAGTCATGGTGACGGCTGCTATGTGTCTGGAACTCTGAGGTCCAACACAATACAAATCTCGTCTAGTGTCATGTTGGAAAAAATCCTATAGATAGATGTTAGAGATATTTAAGATTCTTGTTCTTCTAATTTTATGGTTCATGGATTATGATTATGTTATTATAAAAGAGTCAATATCAAATAATTAATGATGGAGAGAGTGAGGCATAATCCAGTTATCAAAACATGTGGTAAGAAAGAAATGAATATAATTTGGAATGGATAATAAGGGGACCAAGTGTGTTACCCCTTTGGCTAAGGATTACAGAGATATTGATAAGTAATAATCAGTGCCTTGTTTTGGATCAATTGCAAATTCAACATGTGTTTTAAGAGAAAATACCCAAATAGTACCATAAATGAAGAAATGTTAAATTACTGAGTAAATGAAAGGGCACTCCTGTGCTGATTTTAACATTCTGCCATGGCCTCCAACTCAGTGGTCATCTTAGGAGCATGCACTTCCAGCATGAATAATAGTTGTAGTTCTTGTCTTGGTTGGGAGGGTTGGATTGGTTATGCATTATTAATAAGTAGACCTTATAATCAAAGAAGACTAAACATGGCCCATAATGAACATGGGATTAATAGGAATGGTTATATTGAGGCAGCCATATTTGAAACACTGATATGTTTCATAAAACATCCATTCAAGAAACATAATCTAGTGTCTATGGGAAATGATTTTATAAACATTAAGGGTGTCAGGGCTCTTATTCTGAGTTTCTGATTCATGTATATATCTTAGTAAGTTGTAAATTAATGAATAGATGAATAGACAAAGAATAAATGAAGACAATGATTCATGTGCTTGGACCATTGGTAACGCCTGGCGGTGCATGTCAAGGATGATGAATAACCTGTGTCTGGATGTCTGAGATCTGACACAAAAAGAAATCTAGTCTATTGCTCCTTTAGATGTGATCCCATAGACAGTTGATAGGAATATTCAGTTATCCCATTCTTGTGCTTTTGTAGTTCATGGATAATTATTACAGTGAACTGCTACATGAAGGGTTTAACAAATAGAATTGAATAAAATCCCCGCCACACCAGTTCAACTGTAGCATATGTAATGAACAAGTGCCAGGACCAATCTATCATTGAGGATCTGGGATTCATGTTTCTTTAAATTTCAGAATCCAGCACATATAGACAGATATATGAATTCTGGGATGTCTTTGGTCTACTGGTTGTTTATTTTATTACTGCATATAAAGTATTTATAAAATTAAAGGTTAAGCACTATTTAAATTAAAGACGGCCAGTGATAAGTTTTGTTATATAACTAGAGCTGTTGTGCCCACTAAATTCCACAGTGAAGTGACATACCAGTAGTTGGTAATGAGCAGCAATTGCACATGCGTTACTATTACTCAGTGCTATTGTACTGAGTTGTTTGCAAAGATCTTGCTTTGTGGTGAATAAATAAGTTCATAGCTACTAGTAGCTCAGAGGGACAAAGGAATAATGTTTATGATTTAACCAGTTCCACGCAGATGATAAACCTTTTAATTAAGTAAAATATTTGGGCTCCTCTTAGTTCTGTGGGTGAGGGACAGAGTTCTCAAGTTGGGTGGCTTATTGAAGGGTGTTTGTTATATTATTAAATGGATAACTAAATACTTTAATACAATGGCAGTCTATTCATGAGCAAGAGATAAGACTGTGACATAAATCATTGTTTATGATTAATTTCTTTCATGTTTGCCATATTAAAACCCCAGTCTAGGCCTTTTCATTTATCAGCATTATTTTGACATCCCATAGGATGGAAGCACCACAGCTAATTAAATTATTCTGCAGTCATGAAACTCTTCGCCTTATCCCTCTGGGGAAGGAGCATACCATGCTATGTAAGTAACAAAGTTCTTGGTTTGAGTGGTTAGTTCATAGGTTTCCATTACCTCATTAAAAAAGCACAGAAGTGGGCCTTCAGCTTAAGTACCAGGCACTTTATAGAAGAGATGATGCCTGAGCCAGTAACAAACTCACAAGGCTCTAAACTCCATGAAGTCAGGAACCACACTCATATGCCCATTGTGCCTTGCATGTATATCGCATTTAATAAACCAGTGGTTCTCAACCTTCCTAATGCCGCGACCCTTTAATACAGTTCCTCATGTTGTGGTGACCCCCAACCATAAAATTATTTTCGTTGCTACTTCATAACTGTAATTTTGCTACTGTTATGAATCGTAATGTAAATATCTGATATGCAGGATGTATTTTCATTGTTACAAATTGAACATAATTAAAGCATAGTGATTATTCACAAAAACAATATGTAATTATATATCTGTTTTCCGATGGTCTTAGGCAACCCCTGTGAAAGGGTCATTCGACCCCCAAAGGGGTCATGACCCACAGGTTGAGAACCGCTGTAATAAACATTAATAGAATGAATAACTGAAAAAACAATGATTGAAATAAAGAATGAATGAAGCAGTGAGTTAGTGAAAGAATGAGTCTTTGTGTCAACAAAGGATGAAAAAATGAATGAAAATACGAAGGAGCCTACCAATGGGTGAATGAATTGGCAGTGAATTGAATAACTAAATTAATAAGTGCATACATGCGTGATGAATTAGTGAATGGACCTGTAAGTAAAATTTTCAAAAAGGGAATGAGTGATTGAATAAAGTAGGTCAATGACTCGTAAGTGAAAGATGAGTGTACAAATGGATGAGTGAATAAGTAAGTGAATCTCTGAATGAGTTAATGAACTGATGGATAAGTGAAAATTAATTAGTAATGAGGGAATAAATGAACCAGTGAGTCAATCAGTGAATGAGTCAATCAGTGAATGAGTCAATGAATAACCAAATGACTTGATTAATAACTCAGAAAATGAGTGAACGAATAAATGAATAAATCAATGAAAGAGGAAAAAGTTGAATAATTTAACTAATGAGTAAGTCAATGAATGAAACGAACTAATGAGGGAATGAATCAGCAAATGGACAGAGGAATGACCATATTAGAGTGAAAGAATAAAAGAATGAATTAGTGAGTGAGTCAATGAGTGTGTAATCCAAGAATAAATTAACTGCTCTGTGAATGGATGATTGAATATGCAAATTAATCAATAAATGAGAGGATGAGTCTGTGATCCATGTGTGAGGCAACTAGTGAATGACCTCACCGTGGGCCTCCTTCCCTGTCCACTCCAGAGTTAGCCCCACCCCAACCTCACAGCACACTGTAGTTACCTCACCCAGATCACCAGTCTTACTCCATCATGAACATTTGTTTAATGTCATCACTGAGCTGATGTGCCCTGAGAGCCAGAAACTGGGTCAAATTTTTCTCCGTGTCCCCGGTGCCTTCCCAGCCCTGAGCATAGCAGGTGCCAGTAAATTATTACCGAATGAATGAATGAATAATTAAAAATACATGTGCTTTTGTGGAACCAGGATAACCCTTCTCAGGCGGCCTGAGAGCCGTTCTGTGGGGAAGCGCGTTGCGTATCAGATGGCCGGTATCTCCCATCCAAGTTCAGATTCTCCCTGGAGTCCAGCGCCAGACAGTGAGGCAGGATACTGGCAGTTCTGACTGCCCTGGATAGTGGCCCGTCCTTGGGCAACATTGGCTTGGCACGGTGGAATGGGAGCCCTGGGTCTTCCCGAAAGCTGCCCGTGTGCCTGCCAAGACAAGAGATTGAAAATAACCCAGTGTTGTTTTTATGCCAGTGAGTGGGCTCGCTCCCTGCCTCCTGGTTCCAGCTGTGGGACTTTGGGTTACATGCGGAGCATCCTGGGACCCAGCCTCAGCGTCATCCATTAGATGGGGACACTGACGCCCTCCAGCTGAATGGTTGTGAGAATTAAGTTGGCCTAACAAGAGCTCATGATAAGGCCCTTACATGGCGTAGGCTCCTCCGTCAGGTCAGTGGGGACACCCTTGGAGGAGAGAGATGAGCAGATTTGGGGGTTTCTGCAGCTGCCTGGCTTGGGAGGAGCCAGCTGCTGGGTTTCTCTCCAGCACCAGCTTGTCAAGGAAGCTGTTAGTGTCCAGCTTTGATCTGCCATGTCCACCTTCAAGTGTTGCACTTAGACATGCCACCACCTCACAAACTTAGGGGAGGATGGCTATGCATTGCATCGGCCCTTTCTTCTCTCACCATCTCCCATATTCACTCTGAGCCTCTTCCAGTGGCAGCCCCAGGAGCCCTCCCACTGCTAACATTGCTGTAGTGTCCACAGCGCACCTCTGACTCCAGTCCCGCCCCTTTAGCATCTCTCCAGTGGGCCAGGGTCACTGTGGGCTCACGTCAGTCTTCCGGTTGGTCTCCCTGTCCCTGCTCTAGTCTCTTCTCACTCTAGTCATTGTCATCTTTCTAGAAGGCATGAGGATGAGTCCCGTGCTCTTTAGAGCCCTCTTGTGAGTTCTGGAAACTCCAGGCTGAAGTCCAAGCCCCTTGGTTTCCCACTCAAGGATCTTCATGGTCTGGCCTCTAGCCACACCTCCCACCACACGCTCCCTGGCCTTTTGTACCAGCCAGCAGCCGCCTCCCCAAGTCTCTGTGTGTCTGTGTCTCTGGGCCTTTGCACAAGCTCATCCTCTAGCTGGAGGGATGAATGACCCCACTCTTAGAACGGATACACGGTTGTGAACTTGACCTCCATTCAGAAACTTCTGTTGCACGGTCATGACCTATTTAGGTATCTACCTTCCCAATCAGACTTTGAGCTCCCCGAGTGTGGATACTCAGTCTTGGGGGCCTCAGAGCCCCTACTGTCCAGTGTGGAACCTCTGCTAATGGATCCCCAACTCGGGGACAGTAGCCATAATGTAGGTATTAGTCTTCCTTCTCAATGTCGGGGACACAGCCCCAGTCCCATTTAGCGCTCTGACGGCTGATGGATCCGTCAGAATGCTGGTTGGATGACGGAGTGAATGGACGAAAGAATGACTGTGAGGTTGTCATCCTGGCACAGAACAGGGTCCCTGGTGCTGAGGAGAAGCATCCCCTCCCTACCGAGGCCTGTCCTCCCGATCCTGCCCACTCCACTGTGCCTCCGCCTGCGGCTCATTAAGAAATATGTAACCTTAATCCTTGAAATTGCCTGGGATGGAGCGTGTTTGCAGTCCATGGCACAGGCATGGGGATTTTATTCCTTCCTTAAATAAATCTCACTCCCCCAGGAAGTTTGGACAGGATGTGGGCAGTTGGACTAGGGCTTGAAACTGAACATTTTGCAAAAGGCCCGTTTCAAAATTTGAAACCCCGTGGCCACTGGCCAGAGCCAAGCCTGGTTTGCGAGGTCGCTGGGCCTCCTCTCAGAGAAGGGAAGGGAAGGAAGATTAAAAACAAGCGTCCGCTGTCACTGAGCGGGCGGACGGTTTGCAGGAAGAATTCCACGGTTCGGTTGCTTCTCTGATGAAGCTGGAGTGAGCTCGGTCACGGTCACCCTCATTAGCTCTTCTCTCAAGCTTTCGGCTCAGGCCTAGACCTTCCCAGAGCCAGAGGAGCCTGAGTTGGTCCTGCAGACGATGGGACAAGTGTCTGAGCACTAAATGGGACTGGGGCTTTGTCCCAGGCACGAGGAGGAAGAATAGTAACTACATTATGGCTATTGTTACCAAGTCGGAGATGGGTGACATCAAGCCCTCATTGAGGAAACAAGGAAACAAGCCTTGGGAAGGCAGTGCCATGTTCCTGGTCCCCTCAGGGCCACAGTCTGGCTCAGGCAGCCCTGACTCCATGCCCAGTGCCCTCCCCAGGCTCCTCCGGCCACAGAGCTCAGAGCCTCGCTTCTGGCTTGGCCACCAGGGCCCTGGGTGCAGGCCCCCCTCGGCCTGCCTGAGCTTGCCTCTTTCCACTTGCTCCCAATCTCCTGCTTTCATGACCTTGGGGAGAGCTTCCTGTGGGTGCTGGGCTGTCTGTCTGTCCTTCAGACCAGCTATTTCTTCAACGAGCAGAGCTCCCAGGCATGGCTGGGACTGTATCAATGGGAACAGCGTGTGGTGAAGCTCAACTCTCAAATCCAGATCAGGGGTGTGGCAGGGCTGACAGGGAGCTGCAGGACCACCCAGCCCAGGGTGGGCAAGTTCCAGTCAGTGTTTCCACAGCTCTGGTTGGAGCTGTGGTGGGTTTATGAATGGGCATTTAATCCTTAAAATGTTGAATAAAGACCAAAATACAAAAGAACCTTCATGGAACAACAATGTCTGGTGTCAGGAAACAATGATGGCTGGCACCCCCAGGTACACATAGAATTTGATCAAAGTTTGGACAGGGTGATCAAAGTTTGATCAAATTCTATGTGTACCTGGGGTTGCAGGCAATAAGAGTAACAATAGCAGGAACTCAGTGAGTTGAAATCTGAGAGCCTTGATCTGCTCAGCCAACTGCATAGCCACCCCGACCCCTGTTCTATGCCCTTTACTATCTCCCAGAGTCCTGGGCTAGACCCGACACCTGCTCCCTGCTCCTTGCTTCATCCTGAGTGTCTGCTAATTCCCCAGTCCACGCCTCCTATCGGCTCTGTCACTCTGGGAGGGTCTCCCTGACACCCCAGCCCCACTGGAGCTGCTCAAGGTCTTCTCCGTACAGAACACCTGTGTTCAATACTGTCTTTATCCCTTTCCCCTGGAATTTTGAGTATCCTGTCCCCGGTGCTGAGTCCCCCACCCAGGAGTGGTTACATGCTCCCGGTGCCCTGTGGGTCAGACAGTTGGGTTTTGTGACACGGCCTTCTTGTCTCGAAGGTGGTCTGCAAAGATCCTGGAGGTGTGGCTGCCTGAGCACAAGCCCCGCTGAGAGGACGCCTCTGACAGTGGAGCCCTCGCTTCCGGGGTGAGTTCTGCGTCTCCTGCTGACACTCTAGGAAGCATACATGCCTGTGGGAAAGGGCCAGACAGTCTAGGTCAGTGCCTCCAACGTGGGGCACAGGCCCGCAGGGGGGCAATTTGATTTTTAAGGGGGGCAATTCGAGAATGAGTTATTAACAGTGAATTTTTTGCATTCCTTATGGTTCTAGGGGCCTCATATACAGTATATAAGTATATATTGTGACATTGATGCATTTCAGTTCTCTATTAAATGTTTCAAAACTTTATTTGCTATTTCTTCATATCACTTCATTATTATTATTTTTAAACAATTTCTTAGCGATTTCTTCCTCAGTACTTCAGCTGTCCTTTTGTTCTTTTATTTTTCTCTTTCATGGATGCCATGTTCTTTGGAAGCTTGTTTCGACCAAGTTAGTGGCCTTTTAGGGTTCCTCCACCTGAATAGAGTTCACTTTTTGAATAATAAGAATTATATGTCACGGAGGGTGGGGGAGGATCAGGATTCTAGAGAAGCTAGGTGGGGCGTGGCCAAATAAAGGTTGGGAACCACTGGTCCAGGTCATGTGAAGACCGTAGGTGATCACATGGGTGGGATGGAGCCCATGTGAGGGCCTCAATGGCCCCAGCTGGTGCACACCCACCTGGGGCAGGGCAGGGGAGGCTGGGCCAGTCCTGGCAGATGCCTCTGTAAGTGTGCTGCAGGGCCAGTAGCGAAGCTGCTCAAAGTTATCCAAGGTCCTTCTAGGGAGAGGGTGAGCCAAGAGGTGAGGTCAGCAGGGGCTCGACCCTCGACCCCAGACAGCTGTCTGTCTGGTCTCAGGTCTCATCCAGGCGGTGGGGCCGAGTTCACTTCCCAGCTGACCAAAGAGTCCTTTTTGGCCACTTGAATTGGGGCTCGGGGTTACCGTCACACTCCTGCCCGAAGCGAGTGTCCCCAAAAGGATGCAGGTCACTGCATTCTGTGAACTGTCACGGAGATGCAGTCAGTGGCAGCCATGCGAGATTTCCCATAAAGGACTCTCAGCCAAGAACTGAAACATCTTGAACGTAATTCTAAAAAATAACATTTTTTCTCATTACAAAGGAAATAAAAAAATGCATCTGTCTTATAAAAGCTTGTAAAACGCTAAAAAGAATAAGCTGGTCCCACCATTCAAAGATGACCACTGCCCACATTGTGGGACCCGCCTCCCGTCCTGTGTTTGCTCCATCCATTTCGTGTGTGTGTGTGTGTGTGTGTGTGTGTGTTAGGTATGTATATTTTTAATTGGGGATCATCACTGTCATCTTAACTTCTTCACTCAACTCTGAATGTCTTCCCATGCCATTAAGTAAGTTCCTGTTTGTTTTTTTGTTTTGTCTTTATGGTTACATAGTGTCTCAGCAAATGACGATATCATAATTGGTTTAATTGGTTCACTCGCATCAGATATGTAGATAATTGGTTTAATTGGTTCACTCGCATCAGATATTTAGATAAGTCTCAAAGTTGGCTAGAGCACGTTGGGGTGAGCAGCCGTGTTCCTTCATCCTCACGCTTCCCTGACTTGTTTCCTCGGTTCCTTTTAAAAGTGAAATGACCGCCTCAAGAGGCATGAGCTTCTCATGGCCAGATTGACCTCCTCAAACTTTGTACCAACTGACACTCTCAGAATTAGCTTAAGAAGTGCCTGCTTCCCTGCTAATTATGGAGGTTTTTAACATTGGCTATTTTGTCAGAACATGGTCTTTCGTTCTCTTTATTTCCAGTTCTTTTATTACCTTTGATAAGAGCATATCCCCCATATCTTTATTGGTTCTTTGTAGTATCTGAATGGCCAGTTCAGGTCCTTTGCATTCTTCATTTAGTTTATTTTAGATGAAGTCACGCATGTGTATCATTTTGAGTCACATGGTTCTGCAAGGTTGTGTTAGAAGCCTCAGTCCTCCAGCCTCCCAACTCTTTTCAATATCCTGCTCCACAGCGCAACAGTTTTGCTTTTTAAATGAATTCTCTTGACATTTCTATCCATATTTCTAAGTAATATTCTTACTTTTCTTCTTCATTTTTTTGAGGGGGAGGGGGGCGTGTAGGCATTATCTTGACTCTTTACCCACAGAAGGTATGACTGTCACTCACAAATGCCCTTGGGTTCACCACACATCCGTTAAGCACACCTCCGCTCAAAGATGTTTACTTCCGTTTTGGTTTGACCAGTATTCAGTCTTTACATGATCAGAACATTGTAAACACTCTTGACAATGGAACAATGCAATATATGATGCTTTATCTCTTCTTCAAACTTTTTGTTTCTTCTGGAGTTGATAATTGCCGTGTCTTTTTTTGTTTTTTTTTCTTTCTTTTATTTACTTTTTTCTTTGATTGGATTTGATTGGATTTTAATGAACATCACAAATTTATCCTAAGCTTATCAATATATTCAAACACATTTTTTTTTTCATGCTTTATCATTTAAACAAATCTCTTCCTGGCACCTCTTGCCTGCTCTGTTCTGGATTGGTTGATCTTTGGGCTTCCTGCCTGTATCTTGGGCTCTTCCCTCATTTTCTTCCTAGGGATTCCCTTGATCCTTTCTCCTTGGTTGAATTCCCTGATGTCCTAAACCCTGTGGTATCCTCTCTTTTTGGTTTATTCCCCTGTTTTGCTGCAGTGCACACTCTAGCAAAGTGTAAAAGGATTCATGGGAGATAAACTTTTGGAGACCTTTCACATGTGAAAAGGCAAATGTCTAGTTCTCACTGACATTGATAGTTTGTCTGGGTATTGAATTCTAGTTGGTCATTTTTTCTCCCCTCAGATTTTTGAAAGCATAAATAATTGTCTTCTGACTTCTAGCATTGTTGAGAAGTCTGAAGCCTTTGGGATTATCCCTTTAATGTGATCCCCCCATTCCTTCCTGATACTTAAAGGATTTTCTCATTGTCTTCTAGTGTTTTAAATTTCATTTGTATGTGACTTGATGTGGAGCTACATTCATCTATTTTGCCAGGTCCTTTTGATCTGAAATCTTGTGTCCTTCAATTATGGAAATTTTTCTTGATCAATTCCTTCCATAATGACCTCCCATCTGATTTCTTTTTCTAGAACTGACATTGCTCGAGTATTGGATTTCTTTGACTAGTTCTCTAATATTCTCATATTTTCCCCTCCGATTGTCCACTCTTAATTTCTTTGTTCCCATCCTGAGATAACTTTTTTATTTATTTTTTGACCTATTTTCATTTCTATGGTCTCTAATACTCAAGATTTTATATTATATTCTAAATTTTATTTTATAACATTTTGTTTCATGGGTGCAATTGCTTCTTTGAGCTTCCTGATAATATTAATAGATTTTCTTAAAATTTCTTCTCCCTATAGAACCTCTAATCTTTTTTTCCAAGTGTGTGTATTTCTAACCTCCATGTTATATGCTTTTCTCAACTCAATATAAATATAGATGAAATAGATAGGTCTCTGTTCTAGTTATCTCCACTTTATTGTCTCCATGTTACACATTTTTAGTCTTCCCTCAGGGGTAAGGAAGACTTCTGCACAGCGAGTGAGGATTTGGGGAGCTGCCTTCTCAAACAGGTGTTCAGCCAACTCATATCATTTAGGCCCGTTTTCCTCCCACACTGGGGTACCTGGTGCTCTCAATTCCTGAGACTTCTGTGGGTTCCTAGAATGCACTGGGCTTTATTTCTGTGTTCCTCAGAGCCAGTTTAGGATTCCTAGCTTCGAGTCAGTTACAACTGCCTTTGTCTCTGTGTACTTATGCTCAAAATGAAAGTCTCTTCACACTCATTTAGCAGTTTCTAGGTGTGCCAGGGGCAGGTGAACATCTATATTCCATTCACCATATTAAACTGGAAGTTATCCATTTTTCTCTCTTGGTGTGTTCATCTTTTATTTTTATTTTATAAAACCTTTCAAAATTAGAATAGTAACTATTTTTCTATCATGTACTACCAATGTTTTTTTCTTCATGAAATTTTTAACTTAAAAATTTTATGTTGTAAAAATCTATCACAAAAATTTCTTAATAGTTTCTTCTTGTTTAGAAAGACCTTTCCCATCCTGAGCTCATATAGTCACTTTATTTTTTCTAGTTTTTCCATGATTTCATCTTTTATAGTTGCATCTTCAATCCATTAATTTAATTATTGTGAGAAATAAGTATATGTCCCATTTCCACATTTACCACATGCTGGATATTTTCATAGTTTTTGTTTCTTGTTGTGGCTTTCTGTTATTCCATTAATCTGCCTATTCTTACACCAGTGTTGCTTTGTTTCAGTATGTGGTGTTGTTATAATGTGTGTTATTATTTGGTAGCAATAGTCTTCCTTAATTCTTATTTTTCAAGTTTATCTTGATTAGTCTCATTTGTTGATACTTCCAGATGAATTTTAGTGATATTGTGGAGTTAAAAAAATTGTTAGAACTTTTCTGTGAAATTTCATAAAATTGTAAATTACAGAGAATTGATATTTTTGATACTTGGGCTGTACATGATTATTTGCAGTTTAATGTATATATTCACATTTTGTCAGATTTTATAAATTTATCACTTGTCATTAACTTATTTCAAGGAATTAAGTATTGCTTGTATTCCTTTTTCTTATATTTCCTAACTGCTTATTACTGGTGTGTTGGGAAGAGATTATATATTTATTGTTATTGGCTGTCTCACTGATTTCTCTCATTTGGTCTACAAGATTTTAGTTGAATGTTTTGGAATTTCTAGGTAAAGAACCATTCATTTCTATATAATGCAAATTTTGCCTTTTTCAGCATTTTTTCTCTTTTATTTCTTTTTCTTGTCTTATAGTATTGGCTAGATCTTCTAAAACATTGAATTGTTGATAATAGAAATTTTTATCTTGATTCTGGTTCACCATTAAATATGGTAAAAATAAATTTAGGCTATACATTTTTCATAATGCTATTGAAGTATTTATTTCTACTTAATATGTGACTAAAATCAGGAATGAATGTAGAATGTTATGAAATGGTTTTTTGATATCTATGGAGATACTTACGTTGTTTTTCTCTGTTGACTTGATGCAATGAGTTATAATAATGTTTCATAACTTTGAAACATTTTTGGATTAATCTACCTGTTTTGGGCATATTGTTCTTTTAAGAGATGACTGGATTTGCTCTGCTGTTGTTTCATGTAGGACTTTTCCAATTTGTCTTTTGTTGATTTTGCTGTCAAAGTTATGCTGGCTTTGTAAAATGAATTAGGAAATATTCCATCTTTTTCTATATTCTGTACCATGTATACATCACTTAAATTATCTATTCCATGAAGGCTTGAAATAATTCACTCATATAACTTTCCTGAGATAATTCTTTGAGATGTTTCCTATTTCTTCTGTATTTCTTGGGTTCATTATATTTTCTACATCTTTAGAATTTTTTATTCTTTTTCTAATATAGTTCAGTGTTTAAATGTGCAGACATTTGAAATTAAATGTGCAGACAATTTGGGTTCATATTTGTGCTCTGTCATTTTCCATGTGACCTCAGGAAAACAATGTCTTCCTCCTAATTCTTAGTTTTCTCGTTTGTTAAATGGTAAAATGAGAGTCAGTAGTTACTAGGGCCACTGTGAGGGTTACAGAGGTAAAGTAACTTGCACTATGTCTGGCACAGCAACTGCCCAATGACTTTTTTAACCTAATAATAATCGTAGGAAATAATTTCTTTTTCTGTGATATAAAAATTCTTAGGGTAGAGTTTTAAATATTACTTTTATAACACATTGTAATCTATTTCTATGATTATATAATATTTTCAATTCTTAATTTTGTGTGTGTGTACTTTATCTCTTTTTTTATTTGATGAGCTAGAATAGTGTCTATTAGAAGTTTTTCATAGAATCAGTTCTTGGAATAATTTATCAATTCAACTGTTTTTGTGTATGGGTTCAAATTCAACAATATCTGCCTTTTGGTTACTTCTTTCTGCTGTCCTTAAGCTTGTTTTATGGATTGGTCTATATATCTCTTATGTTATTCTTCTTTAATAATGAAAACACTTCATGGTATGAATTTGCCTCTGGGTGCAATTTTGACTGCATATCAAAAGTTTTAGTATGTAGTCTTTTTAATATCTTAAAATACTTGTAATTATGCTTTTCATGTCTTATTTTTCTTAGAAGAAATGATTACCTGAATTAAATGTGCAAAAGTTAGAGCTTATTTGAAATTAATTGCTAATTTAATTGGGTTGTGTGTTGTTGCTTATACCTTTTTATTGAATTGTGGTTATATTTCATTGTGGGTTGAGAATGTGGACATAAAAATTCTACTCTGGGGAATTTATTAATGTCTTTGTGCCTTATACGGTCAATTTTGTAAATGTTTCATGGGCCTTTAAAATAAGGTGTACATCTTGTTTATAGGGTACTGATTTTGATGTGAAGACAATTAGTTTTACTAGGTTTACAGTTTATTCTTTTGGATTTTCCTAGTAAAGAATTAAGAATTCTATAAATAATCATAATTTTAATCTCATTCTAGTAGTTTAAAAAATTTATCTATCTTTTGTTTTATCATATCGGTTAGAGCTTCATGGACAGTGTAATCTAATAATCATGCCTTATGCATCTTTTCTTTGTTTCTTATTTTCTGTGAAATATGATGTGACTTGCCTCTACGATTGTCATTTACTTTTTGCCTATTCAATGTCTTTACTATTGAAAGGGCTTTGGAAACTGTTTTTATCTGTTTCCCCCACTTTGGGATGTTGTTTTATTCCTCATGTAAATGTTTCTGACTGTTATATCCTTGTGGTTGTACCTTTCGACTCTGAGAGGTGATTTCCATCGGCCTGCTTAATGATTTTGCTCTTGGGTACTTGAAATTGTTCACCTGCCTCTGCTTTATCCTCATTTGTGTATCTGAGTTGGGTAAATTGACTTTCTCATGTAAATGTTTCTGGAAGCCTGTTTTCAAGGCAGAGTGTTGTTTGAAAGCTGAAACAGACACTTGCATGTTCCGAAGGAGTCTGCTCCATGAGAGCTCACTGTTCTGCACAGTTGCAGACAGTTTCTAGCATTTTCCTCTGTCCAAACACGTAGTTGACTGCCTTAAGTTCGATTACCATGGCTAAAGATTGGCCACCATGGGTTCACCAAATGATTCCCATTTTTGTCTTAATTTTTAAAGTATATATGAGATCTATGGTCTTACCACAGATATCAGTAATTTTATTTTTCCATTTTCCACTTATTTTTATAAAATAATATGAGCAAAAATATAATTAAATACTGGGGTTTCAATGCCGCCAAGCCCTTTATTCAGACCAAATATTACCCAGAAGTCCAATAAAGGAATCAAATCCAGGCTGCCCTATTTAGAGCTGGGCAGTGACCTCAAGCTGTGGGCATCATTTTGCCAGAGACATGGGGGTAGGACAGTGATGGCGAACCTTTTGAGCTCGGCGTGTCAGCATTTTGAAAAACCCTAACTTAACTCTGGTGCCGTGTCACATATAGAAATTTTTTGATATTTGCAACCATAGTAAAACAAAGACTTATATTTTTGATATTTATTTTATATATTTAAATGCCATTTAATAAAGAAAAATTAACCCAAAAAATGACTTCACGTGTCACCTCTGACACGCGTGTCATAGGTTCGCCATCACTGCGGTAGGGGCAAGCACCCCTCAGAATACCCTATGAAAGCCTCTGCAATGAGATATTTAAGCAATTGCACACAGAAAATTGAACCAATTGCTATATGTGCAGATCCGGGATGCCATCAGTAGGGAGTCGATTGCTGGCAGTCAGCTGGTGTGTAAATTCCGTGGTTTTTGACATGTCCGTGCATGCGCGTGTGGTTGCCTGAACGTCACATGCATGAACATTGAGGTCTTCCCTTTTATCTGTGCCCATGCCTTCTATTTGAATTTTTGGAATTCATTTATTTAAAGTGTGTCTCAAATAAACAATCTATAGTTTAGATTTGAGGCTGTTGACTTGAAAAATTCCCTTTTTAGGAATATGTAACCCATTTACATTTCTTTCTTGATTCTCTTGTATGGACTTAAAAATTGCACTTAATGCTTGTTTTTAAAATTTTCCCTTTCCTGCTATCTTTTGTTATATAGACTACATTTCTCTTTTTAAAAAATTTACCCTGGGGATTTCAGAAAGTACACAAGCAGCTTCTAATGTTAGGGCTTACATTTTAGGTGTTTGGTTTCTTTCTTTCTTTCTTTCTTTTTTCTTTTTTTTAAAACCAAACATCTATATCTCTTTATGGTAAAAAAAAGAACTAGTATTCTCTTGACTTTGCCCTATGTGTAATTATTAAGCTGAGTATGTATCTGTTTCTGCCCATCCCCCCTGTGTGCACCCTTCCAAATGATAAGGTGTGAATGGGTTTTATCACCAACTCCTGTACTTACCTCCCACCCCGCCCTGCCTCCGGGAATTGCCTGTCTTGGTTTTTTCTGGTCTGGCCCCCTCTGCAGGAGCCAGAACTCCTTACTGTTTCTGGACTATAGATTGTAAGCCTGGACTCCTACCACTTTGTACATTTCCATGTCCTCCTATCAACACGTGGGTTGAATGTCCGTCTTTCTCCTACTAGACTGTGAGCTCCTGGGAGACAGGGACACTGAGTCAGGGCCGCATCACCCTCCGCACAGGGCAGAGGCCAGCAAACGTGTTCCTGGCTGCGTGTCTGAGAGGACATGTGGGCAAGTCAGTGCAGGGATGAGGAGCTGGGGCGTAAATGAGTGCACGAAGGTGTGAACTTGAAGGCGTGAACTGGGATGGAGGAGAGTGCAGAGCCAGGGGGTGAATTAGCGTGCTGTTGAGAGAATGGCTGGGCAGATGGACAGGGGAGGCAGTGAGCAATGACCGGGGCCTGAGGAAGCGAGAAGAGCCACTGGCTGGCAGCTGTCTGAGGTTAGAGGCTGTTCGGCCCAGGCTGCGTGTCCGAGCGCTGGGAGCCTGGGTGGGGAAGGTGGGTTTGCCCACCTCTCTAGACATCCAGGAAGCTATTGGGGACGCATGCCACTTTATCCGGGAGGAAAAGGACAATTTGTTCAGAGTTGTCCTTTCTTTCATTCCTCACTACTTTGTAGAATGTCTGGTCCTGGTGACCGGGGCACCCGGAGAGGCGGGTGTGACCCCTTCTTGCCCAGGGGCATTCCGGTACCAAGGGGAGACATGAGCAACTTTCTCTTCAGTCATGGACACAGAGCAAATAAAAGCCACCAGAATAACTCCCCCAGCCTCCCACCATTCGCCCTGGGGTGTCCTTCCCCAATGACCAGAGGAGGCCACAGCCTGCGCTAGTCCAGCGGCCCACCGCCACCTGCGCTTGGCTCCATGCTCTGACGCTCAGGCGTCTTCATCGCCACTTTGGCTGCATGTCAGAGAGCCTCTCCCTGACCTGGAGCCTGCTGAGCCTCTTACCATGCTCTAGTCCCTTTAATCTGAAAAATCTCGGGGACCCATCTCTTCCTGCTGGCTACCGCCCTCCAGGCGACTTCTTTGTATTTCACTTGTATTTGGCTTTGGACCCCGCCACTGTGCTGGGGGAACTTTCCTTAAAGTCACTGGGGACCTGGCATCGCCACAGGATCTCTCACCAGCACTCAAACTGCCCCTCCCCCAGCATTCCTGGCCTCAGCTCAGACAGTGGTGCCACCCGCTCCTGGCTTCCCTGCCAGGCACCTGCAGGGTTCTGGACACTTTCTTACTGCTCGAGGCTCCTCCCCTGCATCTGAGACACGACCAGTTTCTCATGCTCTTCTTCCTAACTGTTCCCAAACATGCCATTCCCCCATTTTTGGACTCCTATACTCTTTCTCTCTACTCCCATTCTTGCCCCCAACAATAGTCTCTTTTCCACATCAGGAAGAGATACCTATGAAAACAAGGAACTCAGGCATGCTATTAGATAAGAAGGACTTCCCCTTGGATTGAGAATAAAATCTGTCACCTTTCTTTAGCCGTTGTTATAGTTGTCTTAATGACATACCCCCATCCAGCTCCTCAGCCCCATTATTGGCACGATTTTGGCTCTCCATTCACAAGGATGCTCTTTTGGTTACCAGGCTCTTTTCAGAATGTGCTCCACTTATCTGGTCCATGAGCCATGTATCTGGTTCATGCTTCATCTGTCTGGTCCATGAGCCATGTATCTGGTGCATGCTCCATCTATCTGGTCCACGAGCCATTTACTTGGTTCACGCTTCATTTCCCTGGTTCATGCTTCATCTGTCTGATTCACGCTCCATCTGTGAGGTCCATGAGCCATCTCTGTAGTCCATGCTCCATTGATCTTGTCCATGCTCCATCCAGTCCCCTGTCCACCCTTCTCCATGCTCTCACTGGTCCACGAGCTCTCTATCTGGTCCATGCTTCCATTTGTTCCATCCTCCATCCAGTCCTCTGCTTCCATTCTGCATTGTCCACTCTTGTCCCCTCTCTTCCTGGCTTAGAATCTTCATTATTGTTGTTCTTCTTTTTAGTCTCTTCATTCTTCATATTTTTTCTAAACTTCTTCTAAGAAGCTCCCCCCCTGATTGGTCAGATCTTATTAAATGCTCCCTGCTCCTTCACAACACTTTGGTCTCTTCTAATTTTGACATCAGTGCTCTGCAAACGTTTCTTTCTATGTGGGTTCTCTGCCCTCCTGCTAAGCTAGAAGCTGCAGGAGGGCCAAGCCCTCTGGCTCCAGCACCTCACGGGTCTTTAATGAACATGAGCTTATTTCTATGACTGACCACACGGACAGTGTGACTGGGCTGGAGCAGAGGCGCAGGCAGGGTGCTATGGAGGATCAGGGGGCGAAAAGGCCGGAACTGGCTGAGGTAGTGTCAGGGCTCGGGGAACAGGGAAGAGAATGGGGGTGAAGGCGGAAGCCTTGAATGTCATTCTAGGGAATTTGGTCTTTAACCCCCTGTATTGTGAGCAGGAGGACGACCCGCTGTGCACTGGGCTTCAAGACTTTGGATAACCGGGCCCTCTCACCATGCTGCCCAGGAGCCGACCCTTCCCTTTTCTTGGAGACCAGCCCATCTCTTGGCTGTGCATCCCATTCAGAAGGGGTTGTGGTATGGACAACTGGGCTACCAGAGGGGATGGGGGGACCCAAGAGAAGGCCTCCGGGGGAGGGGGGTGCGGATGTTGAGGTGGAGCTGGAAGAGCGCACCGCCACTCAGGTGGTGTGGTGTCTGGTGAGGACTGTCATAGCTCGGTGAGCTTGGGCAGGTTGTTCCCCAGAATGCGAGGGGCCCTCTTTCACATAGGAGCTCTGCCCTTAGAGCTTCCCACTCTGCCATGCAGAGCAAACCACTGCCCTTCCCTTGGGTTAAGAAATAGTTGACCATGTAATGGCCAACGCGTGGCCCATGTCGCGTGGTTTGCCTCTTCTCAATCTTTCCGAGTGGGCTTGGCCTTCCCAGGGGAGATGCTGCTTCCGGGGAGAGGCACCTCTCCCCCCGCACCCAGCACTGTTCCCCACACTTGATGGGGGTGTTTGTGTTCACACAGGCCGGCTTCCCAATGCCAAGTCAGGCTCGGAAAGCTTTCTGGAAGTGACACCAACTTGAGGGACACACCCTGGCTCTGGGGTCAGCACCACTCCATGGTTCCTGAAGAGATGGTAGACTATGGAACGTAGGCTTTATGATTTTTGACCTATGTAACATGGTCCACTAACTCTCAGTATCCACTCCATCCTCGGAGGGCACCCCGGAGGTGTGGCCAGCATGAGGGAAGAGCACAAGGGTTAGCGCCAGCACCGCTCCTGGTAACTCCCGCTGCCTCTCTTCCATGCCTCAACTGTGCAGCAAGGCCGGTTACAGGCATCCTCGGGGTGGGGGTGGGGTGTCTGGAGGTGACCACCTGGGGGCAAAGACGCCGGTTCCAGCCTCAGCCATGGCACTTGAAGACATGCTTTTCCATGTGGCATATGCACCAGGAGAGATTTCACTCCCCAGTAGCCCGGCTGGCTTTGGAGGGCTCCATGGAACTGACACTACCTTCAGGGGGACCCACCCGTCCAACCTCCACCATGTTCCATGCCATTGAAGAGATAATTCCTTATGTGGAAGTCCCGTTTGTACTAATGTCCACCTCTGGTTGATAGTCAATTCCATCTCAGAGGGTTTCCTGGAGGCAGTGACAAGATTGGGATAAGACGGAAGTTCCGACCTTAGGGAGTCTGTTGGCCAAAAATGACATCTGCTTTGTTTACGAAGATGGCATGATGGCTACTGCTCACATCCAGTCCAGCCTAAGAGAGCCCCTGACTTGAGGCAGAGATGGCTGTCAGTCATTCCTTGTGCTGTACTTTTTTTTTTTATGCCCCCAAAACTAGGGCTCACACCCTGGGCTTCACATGCCCTGAGATTGTTTGCTTGGCCTGCTCAGTCTGACTAGACAGGTGTCCTTTTCGGTTGCTCACAGGCCATCTCATAGTTTTCACTTTGCTCACCACTCCCCACATAGTTCCATTAGCAGCCATATGGCATCCCACTGTCCCACTGTGCCCACCTAATTCATTCCCTCAGATCCACCAGGGTGCCTGGCACATAGTAGGCACTTATTCAGTATTTCTGGAGTGATGAAAGCCATAAGTCCACTTCTGCTCAGTGGGACGCTCAGCCTTGGAGGGCTTCCTGGAGGAGTTGTCAGCTTTGGGGATAAGCCACCAGTTCCAGCGTCAGCATCAACTCCTGACGGTGGAGACAAGACTCCTAGCCTGTGTGTGCTTGTCGCATGGTGCATGTGTTGTGCTCGACCTGCCTCTGGTTCGCCCCAGTTCTGGAAGGCTTTCTGGACGTGTCCTCAACCTCTGTCCTCGGCGTCCCTGTGTGGTACTTGGAGAGATAGTAGACCGTATAGCGTACGCTTTATCTGTGACGTATGTAACACGGTCCACTAACCCTCAGTATCAAATCCATCCTCGAGGCTCCCGGAAACCACCCAGCTGCAGGGCGGCGCCACTGGACGCAACGTGAGGCCTCTCCATGACCCTGGAAGCTGGTTTCTGTAGGGCATGCTCTCTTCTGCATGATACGAAATGACACTCTCTCGCTCTTCCTATGCCAACTTCTGCCTCGGGAAATCTCGCCATCTCTGGGGAGGAGATCTTGATTCTTTCTGGGATCGGTGCTGCCCTATGGCATTCCATGACATGGTTGACTCCACAACTCTTGTCTCGTATCCACCATTACCTGCTTCTTCTCAGCGTCAAGTGCAGCCCTGAAGAGGTCCCCAGACGCAACCTTGGACGCGAGCCTTCTTCCAGCCGTCACTGCCACCGTGCGGTACTTGAAGAAATGGTTTACCGTCCCACATACATTTTGAATATGTATGTGGGACGGTAAACCGCTTCTTGGTATCCAGCCCAGCCGTCCAAACCGTCCCGCAGAGCCTGAAGTCAGAGACGCAACGCGGCCTTGGCATCATCCTCGTGCTCCGGTACCTGCCTGGCGGAATGGTAGACTGTTACATGTGTACTTAACCTGTTCATGCTTGCAGCACGGTCTCCTCCTCAGTGTCAAACGCAGCCTCCAAAGGCTTCCGTAGGACAATGACAACCTCTCGGAAGGTGTCCTGCTTCGACGCCGGCACATCCCCCCAGAGTCCCCGAAGAAACGCTGCTCAGTGCCGCGAATGTTCACGAATGAGGGATGTTACACGTCCTGCCTCTCATCATCCTCCAAGCTCTGCTCCGATGGCTTCAAGACCAAGTGCCCCTGGAGAGGCAGCTAGGGGTGCGCGAGAGACAATGCCGCTCCAGGTACTGGAAGACACACTGACTCGCGGTTTTCCATGACGATGCGAGTCCAGTCTATCTTTCTCCCATATCGAGTCCAGTCATGTCAGGGAGGATGCCCTGGCTCTGGACTCAACTCTGACCATCGACCCTCCACGAAGATGTGCTGGGCCCCGCCGTGTGCATGACAGTCGATGCACGTGCCACGGTCCGTGCGTATCTTCCCCATCTCCCGTCCGCCTCGAAGAACTGGCTGAAGATGCCGCCGGCCTGGGTCATGTGGGAGCCCTGGTTCCGGCGCCCGCACCCAGCTCACGGTACCTGGAAAGGGTTGGACTGCATTGCATGTCTGTTATTAACCGCCTATGGAACATGGTCTGCTTCTCTTCAGTATCAAGTTCAGTGTGAAGTCTCCAGGGAAGTCACATCTGCCTCTGGAGACGAGCCACCAGGGATGCTGAGGGATACTTGGTAGAAGCTGACCATGCTTCATATGTTCTACTCACAACGCATGTGACTCGGGCCTCCTTCTCATAACAGCAAATGCATCTCGGGGGGGCTTTCTGGAGGCAGTACTAAGTGTTAGGCAGTGTCTGTTCTGATGTCATGTCCACTCCTGGTCCCTGAGGGGGTTCTCTGTGCTGCGTCCGCTGCATCTGTCGCAGTCTTTGCATGGTGGCCTCTTCTCAATACTGCATCTCGCCTCCAAGGGCTTCCTGAAGGGGGTGCTGGCGAGAGGACAGAGACGCCGGTTCTGACAGCAGCCCTTTCTACGGTAACTGAAAAGATGGTTGACCATAGAACATGCGCTATCTCTAAGTCGTATGTAATATGGTCCACGTCTTCTCAATATCAAACTCAGTCGCCGAGGGCTTCCCCGAGGCAGAGCAGACTTCGTGGGAGACACACTGGTGTGGCTTCGGCACCTTGCCTGGCATGTGGAGAGACGGTGGACCGTAGAGCATGCGTGCCATTTGTGACGTATGTGCTATGGTCCACTCATTCTCGGCATCAGTCAGCCTTCAGGGACTTCCCAGAGGCCATGCCAACGTGACCGCAGGACCTGTGTGGCAGGCACCGTCCAGCATCCATCACAGCCGACTGGCAGGAGACCACGTGCTTGTTTTCATGACCTTGGCTGTTGGGTCTCCCACCGACACTTAACACCCAATCTGAAGGTGGTCGTGGCATTGGATGTGGGTTTGTGGTCATTGTCACACTTGCTGATTGTGGATCATTGATGGTGCCCATTGCAAGGGCTTCCTGGAGGAGGTGATGCCAAATTAAGGGGAGAGGGTCAGTGTCACATCCTGGTATTCGAAGATGCGGTTGACCATGGTGTGTACGCTTTATTTATGACGTAGGACACATGGTCTACTTCTTCTCAATATCACCTCGCGCCTCAGAAGACTTCCCGGAGGTGCTGTCAGCTTTGAGGAGGAGCCACTGTCCTGGGGTCAGCACTGCCGCTGCTTGGTACTTGGAGAGAGGTGGTCCGTGGCGCGTTCGCTTTATTTATGGCGCACATTACACGGTCGACCTCTTTGCAGTATCTAACACCGCCTCGCAAGCTTTCCTGGAGCTAACATCAACTGTGGGGCGGGGGCCCTCTCTCTGCTCTGCTCTCCTCTCCTCTCGGCTCGGCGGGGTCTGTGATGTCTGTCCTCTGCGGTGGTAACTCACCTGTGGCGGCCTTCTGCTCAGCACACCTCTACTCTGCTTGGTGGCTTCGAGGGCGGGAGAAGGAGAACGGCATCCACCCGTGCCTGGATACATGAGATGGTTGACCAGAGAGCACACGCTTTATTTGTGCCGTTTGTGACCTGGTCCACTAACCCTCAGTATCTAATTTCCCCTGGGAGAACTTCCAGAAGTGCCGAGGACTCCGGGGAACGCGGCGACGCACCAGGGCCAGCCCGGCTTTACTGGACTCGGAAGAAAGAGCACCTGTAAGGTGTGCGCCGCACCTGTGACAGCCGTGGCCAACTCGGACTTGTTCTCAGTAGGATCCCTGTCCTTGGAGGGCTCCCTGGAGGGGAGGCCATCCACACTCGGGAAGGGGCATGCTGTCGGCACCACCCCACAGTCCTCCCGTGGTCAGCGGACCAGAGTATGAGCTCTTTACTCATGACGTAGGTCACCGGGCCCCCCACACCTCAGTATCCAGGGAGTCCTTGGGAGGAGGACCTTTGGAGGAGCCAGCCTCAGCTTGGGGCATCTAAGAAAGGTTCCCCCGGGGCGGGGGGGGGGGGCGGTTAACCAGAAATGTGATCGCTCTAGTGACCAACATCTTCCTAATATCACCACCCTCTGGCCATGATGCCAACTTCAGGAAGTCTGGATGCCATTGGGGTCTGCCCCAGCGAGGTACTTGGACAGGTGGTTGATGGACAGCATGCATTCAACCAATAGTTTATGGCAGCAAATTGACAAATCGCAGCATCCTGGCCAGATCAGCAGGCTGTCCAGGACTGAACGCCATGTCTGGTGTTCCCATCAGTGGTACCTGGAGAGAGGTTTCCGGGTTTCTGTTTCTTTAATGAGGATGAAACACCACCTGGTTAACCTCTTTTCCAGTATCAGATTCCAGCTTCAGCGAACGTGTTACTGTCAGTTCCCATCCAGTCAACTCTAATAAGTGGCTGACCTCAAAGCCTATGCCTGTGTCTATGACTGATGTCACCTGTTCTACTAACAATGGTGGCCAGTCATAGTAACAGGACTTCCAGGACTGAACGTCAAGCCCGGGGAAGGATTCCTGCCCACGTTAATGGGTAGCATCTAGAGAGATGTTTTCGAGGAGGGAACACACCTGGGTAACCTCTTTTCTAGTATCAGGTCCCCCCTTGGAGACCCTCTGGTCCAGATCCCAGCGTCAGGGAGGGGGCGCGTTGCATATGAATAAGTGGTTGGCCACCAAGCCTGTCCCCTATTTCTGAGTTTTACCAACTTTTCCACTAACTGTCAATATATGATTCATTTTTAGGACGACTTCCCAGGGCGGCACCTGCCGGGAGGACAACGGTAGTCACGCGATAGCTCCGTGCCCCGAATACACAGGTAGGTTCACTGGGGTTAATTTATCCCGCTTCCAATCAGTAATCCACAGCCAGCCTAGCTCTATGTCTGGCCGCACTTTAGAGTGACGGCTGGTCTTTGCCACCTTCAGTGGGTGTGGAGTTAACCCAGCCCATGTTGGAGGAATGCCCTTCTCATGGAGCATGTGCCCAGGACAGACAGTGTAGGTGGCCCACACCACGGCCCCTCTGCCTCCAGTCTATACTGAAAGAGCATTCTGGACATAAGGACATCTTTGGGGAAGAAGTGATGGTTCTGAGATCAAGATATGACCATAGGTATCCTTAGGATTGGACTGGGTGGGACCTGTTTATTTCTAACAAGAATTCTAGAGTTGATTTATGTTAAATCCGGAGGCAGCCTGGTTGTTATGCGAATGTAGGGGGAAGGCTTTGTCCTCAACCCTGATCCAGGAGAAGTGAGCAGGCAGCTGGTGACAGGCTGTGGCTTACCAGGACACCCTGGCCCGCTGACCGCTGCGTCCAGCCCACCCTTAGGAGGTGATGCTGACGTCAGGGAAGAGGCTGTGTTTCTGCAGGTGGTCCTCCAGGAAAGCTTTCCTTTGGTGTATTTGTTTCTTTCATGACGAATCATCCTGCCGGCCGCTCTTCACTCAAAACCCAGCTTGGAAGACTTCCCGGACAGGACGGAAGTTGTCACCCCAGTCCAGGTGAGTGAGCCGAGCTGTGTTCTTCCCTCGCTCTGCATGTCGTGTCTGACACTAACACTCCTGCCAATTCTTCACAGGAGGACTTCCTGGAGGCGACGCCAACCTTCAGGGAAGGAAGTGCTTCCTGGCCACTCCAAAGGCAAGGCTCGGAGGTAGGCGGTTGGCCCTGCATTTGTTTCAATGGCCCAACTCTGGGTCCTGGGCTCTTGCGTGGTATTTGGGGAAGGGGCATCGGGCTCGCAAGAAGGGCCAGTTCTTTCCATTTCCTCCCCCGTCTGTCTGATAAGAGCCCTCCAGATGTGGTGGCAGCAATGATCGGCACAACCGATCTCCATACCAGCTGATTCCCAACCATCATTCCTGCCACCTGAAAAGAGCCTGGCGGGAAAGAAGGGAGGGGAGGACCTGTGACTGCGGTGGGCACGCCATTGTCTGCTGGACCCCCGGCCGCTGGCCGCTGAGCTCACGGAGACCGGGCGCTCGGTGGGTAAGTGGGATTCAGGACGTTGTAGTGGGTACTCCCTTTACTTAGGACTCTCCTGATACCTGACTCTGATTTTAGAATCACAGCTCGCCTGGAAGGCTGCCTGGACCCACGGCCAAGTCCACGCGGGGCCTGGGTGTCAGCCCGGGTGTCGGCACGCAGCAGACCACATCGCCTGCCTCCTGCCCACAAAGTGCGGGTTCATTCGTGAGTGCTCGCCTGATGCATGGACCTTGGTGTGCAAACCCTTGCTGGGGGCACTTCCCAAAGGGGGCGAGGGCTCCGCCATCAGGAGAGCTCCCGGGAGAGGTTGTACGCGAAGTCTTCTCTTCCTGGCAGAGAATATTTCGTGGGCGACCTCTTTTCAGTTTCCTAAAGGGTTTGTTGACTGACCTCCAGAAAGACTCTTGAGTCTGCCCGGTCAGTGTAGACTCGGGAGCCCTTGGAGGTGACCCCAGCATGCGTGAAGATTCAGTGGTTTTCTTTTTGTTGTGTTTTTGTTTGCTTGTTTGTTTTGATCAGTGCTAATCCTCGATACTCGAAGGAGAGGTTGTCCGTGTTGTGTTCTCTTGATTGATGATGAAACATACACGGGAAACCTCTTTTTTAGTATCAGATCCCACCCTGGAGGCACTTCCTGTTCCCGGTGCGGCCTTCAGGGAGGGGTCGCTACCAGCTCTCGGGGACTCACGGGCTGGGGCGGGGGTGGTGCGTGGCCCTCAGGGTCCAGGCCTCCCAGGGCCAGCTCCTCGGGAGGGAAGCCAACTTTGGGAAGGGCCCACAGGCTCCTCACTGTGGTGTCCTCTGGGTGACGACGCATGGCGGGCGGTGGGTCTTCAGTGTGAAGTCCCGCCGGGCGACTTCCGGACACACCAGCAGCGACGCTGAGCGGACAGTAGTGCCACCCACTCTCCAGGGTAGCTGAGGGGATGGTAGACCGGTGACGTGCACTTTATTTACGATGTAGGTCACCGGTTTGACTATCCGTCGGTACCCAATTCAGCTGTGGGTTGACAGCGGTTCACGTGTCAGCTGCGGAGAAGATGTGCGAGGATTGGGGACCAGGGGGAACCTCCAGTGTCTAAAGGGGCTGCCACAGGGGGCTCCCCTTCCTACCTTGTTAGAGTACATATAAGCAATTGCCCATGGACAATCTCTCTTTCGTTGTCAAATCCTGCCCAGGACTCTCAGCCTGGCCCCAGAAAAAGTCAGGGAAGGGGCACCCCACAGCACCTGCTGAGTGCAGGCTGCATGCCACCTGGCTCAGTCTGTCTCAGGAGGGCGTGTGTGTGCACCGGTGGGTGTGCGTGTGGGGGCACACTCGTGTACAATCGTGCTACTGTAGGGTGCGTCTGTGGCTGTGATGTCAGTTCTAGTCTGTGGTGCCTGAACCGAGGCTGCGTGACGAGCGTACCGCGTACATGATGAAGGGTACGCGGCCCATCTCTTTCAGGAGTCAGCGCCACCCTGGAGATTTCCGGGATGTGAACGGGGCCATTGGTGTCTCCAGCTCCACTGGCACCACCGTCAGTGAAGGTAAGAGTGTGATGTAGCCCCGAGAGCACGTGTTCCGTTTAGCACACGTGTCTCCTACCCACTAACCCCAGATCACCTGCCCAGGCCCAGGGCCGCTGCTGGAGCCCAGGCCTCCTCTGAGTGCAGGTGGGGCTGGACCTCTGTCACCTCCTCCTGGGCTGGTGGTGTTCTCACGGTGACACCGGGGCACAAGCCAGTACATGGAAACCCAGAGCACATTCTGCTCATGGTTCGTTGGCCTAAACAAGTGTTACGTCCAAGTTCAAAGGCAAGGGGAGAGGGGTGGACTCCACCCGCGAAGAGGCGATGGCCAGGGTGTGGATGTGGGACTGGTGAGGACATGGAGCCATAGGTCAGTTGTCCACATGGGTCCCTGAGAACTTGGGGTTCATTGTCACGCACCTCCAGTTTCCTGTTGAGTTGAGGCTGGCTGGCTGTGGTGACCCGTCCGGGTCCAGGGTTCACTCCATTGCATTTGCGGCTGCCTTGTCCATGAGCCACCTGCTGTGTGTGGGACAGTCATTGCACGTGTCTCTGTTCCCACCCCACGGAGGCGTGTCCCCCGTACACGCCCGGCCCTGTTTGCTCTCAGCCAGTCTGGGGGAAGCTGCCCGACCTCCGGGAAGCAGTGTCGCGCCACGGCTCTGAACCGCGGTACTTAAGGAGAAGTTGCCCGTGTCTTTTTCGCTGTATTTGTGACGAAACATTCGCGGTGCACTTCTTTTTCAGTATCCCTTGCTGCCTTGAAGACGTCATCGTTCGGGCGCCAAAGTCAGGGAGGGCGTGTTGGCACTTGTGGGTTCTGGTCAAGATGGTCGCCACAAGGCATCTTTTCTCCCTTCCTCAGTTTCCCTTGATGTTTCTCCTGAAAGCTGCCCTCTTCCTGCTACATGGTTTGGGTTGGAATCACACACACACACACACACACACACACACACACACACACACGGGTGCCCAGCGTTAAGTGAGTTACTTATCCCTCCATGTTCATTAGTTCAAAGATGGGCCCATAAAGCCACTGAGCCAAGGGCATCCACGGAGATGTTTGCTGAGGCTACCTGGAGAGGAAGTATTTCTCCCTGACCAATGAGAGCTGCCACCGCCTTCCCCCTATGCTCCTGGTCACGTGGGCCTTGAGGCTGCATGAGTGAACTCTGCAGACCCAGAGGGGAATGCCTGCACCATAAAAGGCTTACTGGGGAGTCAGAGAGGAGTCAGGACCTGGGTGATGGCATTGGAACCCCTGGATCAAACCCTGCCTGAAGCTTGCCCTGCCTCTGCACTTTTCAGTTGTATAAGCGTATACATCCCTTTATTGTTTAAGCCACTTTGCGTTGGGCTTTCTCTTACTCGGGGTATAAATGGATGATGCCACACACTGCGTGTGGCTGGAGAGCGTGCATGTTTTCAGTGATGGGCGTCTTTTAGCTCTTCTACCCTTGGTATCCTCTCGAAGGTGGGTCCTTGATGAAATTACTTTTTCTTGTGGATTTACTCTGTACTTCAAAAGGATTGTCCTGGTGTTTAATTTATGAGTTACGAGTCATACATGATGAATAAGCTTGTGTCCAGGTAGGGCCATTGGCGTGGGCCCCTCTCCAGACCTGAAGGGCTCATCTGACCTCAGAGAGCCTGTCTTCCTGGAGGTGATGCGGCCCTGGGGGAAGACAGCGTCCTTGCTCCTGCTGCTCTTTGGCGCTCCGTGATGGGTTTGCTGTATGTGTCACAGGTCATACTGGACCGCTGGTGCTTGAGAACCAAACCGTGCCTGGAGGGAACCGGGAGTGCTGTGAAGGAGGGACGCGGGTGTCGGGACCGTGCAAGGCACACGCCGGCTGGTCCACAGGGAGCCAGTGCTGGCCTGGTGGCTCGATTCGCCAAATTCCACATCCTCGGTTTCCTGCGTCTCCACAGGAACCTCACTGACTCACAGAGGAGACTTCATTTCAGGGTCCGGGACCGTCCATGGCAGAGCACGTCAGCCCCAGTTACGAATTCTGCCCCAGAAGACTTCCGGGGACCCTGACGCAGAGGAAGGCTGGGATGGGTTGGCTTTATCTATGGTGAGGACCCCCCTTCTCTGGGCTCGAGTGGTGTCTGCCTCCTCAGGGGGCCCAGATGCCCCTCTGCTGTCCCAGCCCCATCGCCACCCCTAACCCTCTGTGTCCCCTCACCCAGGTGGGCCGCTGGAGGTGACCGGCTCGGACGATGGCATCGCGCTCCCCTGGTACCTGAAGAGAAGTTGCCCATGTTCTTTTCGCGTATTATGTGACGAAACAAACATGGTGCACTTCTTTTCCGGGATCAACGCTCACCTTGCCCGACGGGACTCTGGGGAGGGGGCCTTGGTGTCGCTGCCCCTCTGGGTACGTACAGGGAGGACTCGCCCCCGTCCACTGTGTGTTGGCGGCTTCGGGGACACTCGGCGTTCGGCCGTCCTCAGTCCCACCGCAGGCCATGCCACCTCGAAGAACAGGCACAGCTAGCGGGACCCGGGCCACAGGCTGCTCTCCGCTGCGAGGGAGGCCGGGAGGCACACTTCCAGGTTCTGTGGTGGAGCATCCCCAGCCTTCAACGGGCGTTCAGAGGAGAGCAGCCAAAAGCACCAGGCAAACGAGCATCCGCATTAATGACAACAAAACCTGTGGCCGCGAGCCTGTCCTTCAGGTCCCTCCAGAGGGGGGCATGGTGGTGGCCAGGGGTGCATTTTAACGGACGTGTCGCCTGGCGGGCTGTCACCTGCACATCCACAGTAGCATTGACTGGGGACAGCGTCCCTGGCAGAGGCCGTGCGTGGTCCCTGTGGTTCTGGGAGCGGGGTTCCCCCGAGCGGTCATGTCACTGGGACTCATCCTCCCCAGCCTGACCCTTTCCAGGCTCCGGTCCCCCTGAGGGATGTGCTCCTCAGTGCCATCCATGGAGGCGGGACATTGGCGTCAGTCCGAGTCAGGGCCAGCGCGTGGATGTGACTGCGGAGCATGTGCCTCCGAGGTGCCTCCACGTCAGTGCATCCTCGGCCGTCTTCCTGGAGGTGGTGCCATGGGGTCCGTGGACGGCTCTGGTCTGTGGTACTCGGAGAGGGCTTTGTCCAGGTTTTTCTTGAGACGAATCATTCTTGCCCAACCTCTTTTCAGTGTCAAATCCGACTTCAAGGAGAGGCTGTTGGAGCCGGGACTCAGTGGCATTAGCACTTGGGTAAGTGAGGGGTCCAGAGAGTGTGCACGGAGCCCTCAGGGCCGCCTGGCGACCTCTCCTCCTCCCCCTTAGAGACCACATGCCCAAATACATGTTTGGTCCCAGCATCTGTCTTCCCAGGAGGAGCAGTGATCCAAGATGTGGCAGACACACCAACCTGTGGTCCTCGGTCAGCAACACCTTCCAGATGGGGGTGTCCACTGCAGGGGAAGCACAGCCACGGGGCACCTCCCGGGAGCAGGTGTGGCCGCCTGACCCCAGACCCTCAGGAGGCCCTCCTGTTGGGGTTCTGCTGTGAGTCACCAGTGCAGCGTGAAGGACAGTGTCCCCTGGTTCTCTGCCCCAGGACACCCGAAAGGTACAGTTCTCTTTCAGAACGGGCCTCGCCGCCCAGGTGGAGGGCTCCCGACTCCTGCTGCTCCCGCCGGGGGGACAGGGGTGGGCCGGTGGGGCACGGTTCCCCGCTCCCCCCCCCATATGTCAGAGGAGGCCCTGAGGGCGCATCGCGTCTTCGATGGTGCTTCTTCTCTGTGCACTGACCCCCGCCCCGATCCTTTGCAGGAGGACGCCCCGGTCACAGAAGCTGGTCTGAGATGTTCGAAAGGAGGTTGTCCGTGATGTATTTGCTTTGATGATGGCAGATATTGCACGGTTGATCTCTTTTCCTCATCAAATGCCTTCTGAAGGACACTGCATGCCGGTCAGGAGCGGGTGGGCGTGGCCCCTCGGGGCGGGGGGAGCAGATGGTTGACCAGATGGCACGTGTTTTCTTATAGCTTTTATGCTGAGAGTGTAGTTAATGAATCACCCTGTAACCCCGTTTCTCTTAAGGTAAATCTATACGTGTGAAAAATGAGGTTCTGCAACACCCATTTCTCTTTTAAAAACCGTCAAAGAATTGTAAACAAATCCATGTTTGACGCAGTTTTCAGATTTCTGGGACACTCGGGACATAGACCCTGTGCAGCCTCTTGGCTTCCGAAGCTTCACTTCCGAAAGAAAAATCAAAAAGGACAAATTAGAGAGGATCTCGAAGAATTTTTATGACTATGCGGCGGGCCTGCCAGTGTGTTTGTATAGAACTGTTTTTAATGTAACTTTATTTCAATAATTTTTTAAAAGGCACGAAACCAGCTTGCTCGGGAAAGTTAGGACAATGCCCAGGTGCCTCACAGAAGGGGACGAGAACGCCTTTGCATGCTCTCAGGTGCCCCTCCCTCCGTCCCCCGGATCATAGGTGCTACCAGGCTCCCGGGACCCGGGCTGGACCCTTCTCTTCCTGTGGTTCCCCTTAAACGTGCGGGGGCGGGGGGAGGCTCCTCGAGTTTTGTGGGCAAGTGGTTTATTTAACAAGTGGTCTCTAGGGAAGGCCACTCCAGGGGGTGGGAGAAGGGGAGGGGGAAGGGCTGGGGGAGGGGATAATGACAGCGAGGTGAGCAAACACCATCCTCAGCTTGCCTGCCCTTCAGCCTCCGCAGGGCACTCCAGGAGGGATGCCAGCTTCTTGGGAGAGACAGCAGGTGGGTTGACACTCTTCCCCCAGGACACCTGAAGGAGGGGCTTTGTGCCTAGTCACTGCGTCTAGCCCAGCTCTTGCCTGGCCACCTGCACTTCAGTGAAGAAGGTAATAACCCAGCCAGGAATTATTCTCTGATGGTACGCCCTCTTGATTCACGGCCCCGCTTGCAAGAGCCATTCCTGAGGACATGAATGATGGTGGCCACAGAGGGACCCGTAGGGTACTTATGCCCTCAAGCACCTGATCCCCTAACCAGCATGTCTCGTTTCTTCTTGACAGGGCTTCATGGAGGTGGAGCAGCCCGGGGGACGTGGCATTGTGCCCAACGGTGAGGACCACCTGGCCAGGGGCTTCTGCTCTATTTGTGGTGAGTTGTGCTTGGGGGGCTTTGAGGGTAGAGCATTGCTTCCTCAGGAAGCGGTGGGTGCTGGGAGGAGCCCTGGTCCATTGGCCCTCAGCGTCCATTTCTCTGTAGGAGGAATGCCCTGCCCCACCCTTGTGTCCAGATGTGCATTTTAAGTCTGAGACATTGGGGGACCAAGTCCAACTTTAGAAAAGCCAAGGTCGGTGGCCTTTTGTGGACCATGAAGGTGTGGTCATCCATAGAACACATGCTTTGTGGATGGCCCATTTCTCTTCAATTTCTGTTGAGGAGAACTTCCTGGAGGTGACGGCAACCTTGCCAAACAAGGAGGAGACATCCGGTTCCCCCGGAGGAGCAGGGTGAGTGACTGGCAGGGCCAAGGCGGGTCCTGTGCTCTGACTGTGGGGCGTGAGCGCTGCTTCCTCAGCCGGCCATTCCTTCCTGGGACGGGGGGCGTGTCCTCCCCTGGGTTGTGCTGGCTCTCCATGAGCCTGTGCTCAGGTTGGTGCCCTCCAGCGCTGCTCCGTTGTTGGTATTGAAAAGGTAGGTTTTCCTTCTATTATTACAGGCTTTGTGGTTAACCATAGAGGAAACCCACCATTTCAGTACCTACCATTGCTTTTAAGATAGTTCTGAGCACCAAGTCCATCTCAGGGAATAGAAACAAAGGTCACCAACCCCCATGCCTCCCAGGGGTGGGGGTGGGGAGGGGGGATGGAGGACCAGTCCCCGTGGCGATGGGACAGGTCCTCCTTAGAGCGCCGGAGGCCGGTGCCTGGTGCACCTATCTTATGTGCCCCTCCGGACTAAATCCTTCTTTGGTATTTAAAAGGCGGATATTCCTTCTATGTTTATGTTATGTACCATTAAACGTAGAGGAAATTCCACCTTTTCAGTATCAAATAGTTCTTCAAACACTTGTGCACGGACCCACACCGGGGAGGCCAGGTGGGGGCAGCCCTGCAGGGTGAGTGGTGGGATGGTGGGCCACCCAGGCCATGTGCCTCCTTCCTGCCACGTCTGTGAACCACCCACTGTCCAGAGGAGGGGCTGGGGGCTAAGGGCTGAGGGCTGGGGCTGGGGGCTAGGGCTGGGGGCATGGGAGCTGGGAGCTGGGGGCTGGAGGCTGGGGCTGGGAGCTG
>NW_005871527.1:616730-646973 GCF_000147115.1 Myotis lucifugus | reverse complement strand
AACAGTATGTACAAACGTGCTCAGTGCTACACTCTCAAGGCATGCGCGTCAACGACACCCAGTGACTTCAGCAGTTGCTATAGCTTAGAATATGTAGCTCAGATGCCTGGAGCTTGGGGCTAGGAGCTGAGGGCTGAAGGATGGGTGCTGGGCGCTGGAGCTGAGGGCTGAGGGCTGGGAGCTGGGGGCTGAGGGCTGGGGCTGAGAGCTGGGGGCTGGAGGCTGGAGGCTGGAGGCTGGAGGCTGGCGTCCGGGTCTCTCCATGCCAACCAACTACACGGTCTTTCCTGTGTGATGTCGCTTTCATTTCAGAGGGCTCGTGAGCAGGTCCACACTTTCCAGGACTCATCTTCCTTGGTATTTAAAAGGTAGATTTTCCTTTTATGATTACGTGGTTGATGGTTAGTCATAGAGGAAAATCCACGTTTTCAGTATCAAACGCTCCTTTGGAAACAGTTCCTGGATGGACGCCGGGGGGTGGGGGGTGGGGGCGGCGGCGAGCAGGGCCCAGCGACCCAGGGGAAGTGAAAGATGGTGGACGGCGGAACATGTGCTTCATTCGAGCCATATGTCTGCCGACCATCACCTTGAGAAGCCCCCTGTCGCTGAGAAGCCAGCGGGGCAAGGGGCCGCCGTGTGTGGCCACAGCTCGGCCACGGGGCTGGACACAACTTGGCTTCCGTTTTGGGGAGCTGTGCGCGGGCGTGTCCTTTCCGGAACTCGATCCTCCTTTGGTATTTAAAAGGTGGATATTCCTTCTATGTTTACGTGATTCATAGATAATCATAGAGGAAAATCCATGTTTTCAGTATCAAAAGCCGCTTAGGAAATATTTCGGGCAGGGGCTGTAGGGCGAGCCCCCCTCCTGGCCCCATCGGCCTGGGTGGGTGAAGGCCTTGGGCTGTCAGGCGTAGGCTGAGCGGACCTGCCTTTGTGAGCGAAGCCAACCTGGGGAGGACCCGGTTACCTGGGGGAGCTTGTCTGCCCCGTGTCAGTGTCACTGTTTGACGCAAGCGCCAGGACAGAGTCCTTCCTTGGTATTTAAAAGGTAGATTCTCCTTCTATGAGTACATTATTTACGATTAATCATAGAGGAAAATCCACGTTTTCAGTATCAAACGCCGCTGGGAAACCTCCGAGGACGTGAAGTCGCCATCCAAGAAGCGTGGTCCCCGGAGCCCCCCAGCTCTGTGAGATGCGCCGTGTGCCGCCCGCCCTCGCGTGCACTGTGTGGTTGAGGGGCTAGCGCTAGACTCTGTATGGCTTCACTGACCTGGAATGGACTTTGTTCTCTGTGTGTGACCGAGTTTATAACGCGTTTTCTGGACTTACCCTTAGAGAGCACTGCGGGGGCTGTGGAGTTTAGGAAGAGGGGGAGTGGGGGACCACTCCCGGGACCTGGAAGGAATGGAGGCGTGATCGATCTGTTTGTCTTAGGCTCGCTCACTCCTGGAGCTGATGCCAACTTTTGTTTTCGGTCAGAAGGATTTATTCCTGTTATTTTAAATGTAATATAATTTAATTGTTTCCACCACCGTTTATCCCCTCTATGCCCTCTTCCACCTCCACCTATTCCTCCCCCTGATGCCAACTGTGTTTCGTGAGAGTAGCTTTGCCACCGGTGGTATCATTTGCTCCCTGAAGAGAGGTTGTCCTTCCGTTGTTATTATTTGTGATGTGTGTTCAAGGGCAAGCTCTCTCCAGAGGGCAGAACCTGCCTGGGGAGGCTCCCTAGAGGCAGGGCTGACTGCTCCCGCGGGGCCAGTGCCAGAGCATGGCTGGCCCAGCGCATGCGCCTCTCTCCTGCTGTCTGTGACCCGGTCTCCTCACCTTTCTCATCCCATGCATCCTCCAGAGACCTTTCTGGAAGAAATGATGACTTTGGAGATGATGCAGTGGTTTTCTTCTCATAGCTGCTGTTCTGTTGAGAAAGTGGTGCTTTCTTAACAGTGCCCATGAGCTGCTACTCTGGTCAGTCTCACCAGACATGATGCCCAGCCCTGAGATGTGACCTCAGGGTCCGTCCCTCTCCCGGGCAGGCGACAGAATGGCCAACAGCGAAGTTAGGGTCTCATTTTAATTTGGGTCATCTGGTCTACCTACCCTCCAGACCTAGCTCATCCCTGGGCTGACTTCTGGGCCTTAATGTCCATGTCATTCAGAGGCAGGGGAGGGGTGTTGGTGCCCCAGAGTGCTGTGACTTATGGGACTGGGCACTGGGACCCTGAGGCCGCAGTGCCCCCTTGTCCACAGGCATCTTCCATCGTTGCCAATTGTGATGGAAAGACTGGCATTCCCTAGGCCATTTTCATCATCTGTGTAAGTAGAGAGCGTGGCCTGGGGTCTCCTCTCCCTTTGGTGGATCTTGCACAGATGAGCACTTCTGAGTAGCAGCTCAGGTGGCTTTCTGCTCGCAATGCCAAGTTCAGGACAAGGGCCGCTTGTCTTAGCACTGCCTCGCGATTTGTGAGTGTGCGGGCAGTCGTGGAGTGTGTTGGTTTTCCTTCTTGCTTTTTCTCTTTAATGATGCATGCTATCATGTTTTCTAACCCCCACCAGCCTGTGTGCCATCGGGTGGGCTTGCTGGAGGCAGAGGCATGGTTCTTGACCCAGGGTGGTTGTGGGCCATGAAGGAATGTCAGGGGATTCCTTTACCTCCACTTTCTGCCAAGCCATCGGGTTTGGCTTGTCTTTGGGGAGACAGACCTATCTTGGAGTGATCCTGGCATGTACAGCCCCTTTCAGAGCTGGGTCACAGCATGCAGGGTGTGGGGTTGTCACTGGCCCTCCCTCCCCTCACCCCCCCCACACCCCCCTCCCCCGCCCCCGTGGTCTTACCCCCTCCAGGAACCTCCTCTGTGGAAGGCGCGTGTGGTCCTCACCGGAGCTTCTCTTTGGTACTTGAAAAGAGAATACCCTTTGTATGTTCACTTTATTAATGGTGAATGTACAGGGGAGACTCTTATTTGCGTATCAAACTGACCGGGAAGGCACCTGGACCCAGAAGCCTTCAGGACAGGGTCGCTGATGTCAGCCACGTCAGGTATGTCCTGGCTTCCCGGCCTGAATGTGGATGTCTTCCCTCTGTGATGGTGCCCCCCAGCTCCTCCTCAGGGACTCCCCGGAGGCCAAGCCTTCTGGGTAGGCCACCTACTGCCTGCACTGGTTCAATGGTGGTTTGCTTTTTTAAAGATGAACCGTATGTATACCTGCCCTATGTCAGTGCCAAGCCACACCCAGGAGACTTCCTCACGTGGAGCTCATGTGTCACGGGTAACACATGAGTGACAGTGGACCACAGAGCACCGACTTTATTTATGATGGTTTCAAGCCTGGTTGACTAACTAACTCCTGTGACTCTATCCTGGAGGACTTCCTGGAGGTGGCATCTGCCTTTGGGAAGAAGCTGAGATTTGCTCCTCATTACTCCTCGTCAGTGTTTGGTGGACATTCTCCGTGTGGCCCCTGAGATGAATCTGTAAGAGCTATTTCTGTGTGTGATTTGTGGTTCAAGTCCCACCTGGAGACAGTGTCCTCCACAGGATCTGCACGGCTCTAGGGAAAAGCCGGGGGAGAGCCATCTGTCTCCCTGGACCAGGTACGTGGATGTTGGAAGGTCAGAGGGAAGGGCTTCTGTCTTGATGTTTGTCCTCTGGCCCTCTGACTTCCTGTATCTGCTCATGTCTAGGATGCTGGCCAGGAAAGCAGGCTCTGGGGCTGTGTTGGTGGAGACATTTCCTGGGCCGTGTGACTGTCCGCTTTGCACACCTTGACTACCAGCATCAGAGGAGGGGTGTTGCAACACCCCTGTCAAGGAGAATGAACATCGTCCGAGAGAGGTGAGCCCCTCACCGGGGCGGGGCGATTGGGAGGGGAATGAGTCAGCCCACCTGTTCACCTGTAGCCTTCAGCCCCACTCCTTCTGTAGGGTGGGAAGAGGCCACCATGGGAGATTGGCCATAGGTCTACTCTCTCTCGAGGCACGTGGCACATGGGGTCTGAATCCTTTTCGGTAGCAGACCTTTCCTAGCATGGCTTCAGGAGGGTGGTGAGGAGGGGGCGGGCCCTGGGGAACACGTTGGCAGTCATATCTCTCACAGACACTGGCCACAGGGCCTTTGCTTCTATACTATGTCCCTTCACCCAGTCCCTGTGCCCTCGGTGCCCAGACACTGTCGGCAGAACCTTCTGGAGGAGTTACCCACTGTTGTTCTGCAGAAACTGAGAAGCTGGGCTCTGCGTGCGCTCCAAGGCCATGGGCTTGAGCTCCATTTCGGGAACAAGTTCTGATTTGGACGGGCGCCTGGACATGATGCCAGTTTCACTGAGGGGCAATGGCATCTGCCCCTCCCCAGACTCTGAGGGATGGAGAGCTGACCCGCGGGCACACACCTGGCAGGAGGTGTGTGCCCCCTGGCCTGCGGACCCTGCATCTCCCACCCCCTCTCTAGGACCAACCGCGGGAGTCGAGGCCGGGCCCGGGACCGATAGCGGTGGACCTGCCCAAAGCTATTGTTTGGTACTTACAGCGAGGTTGCCCTTTGTATATTCGGTTTTTTGACATAGAATATACAAGGGCAAGCTCTCTGTGAGTATCAAACCTTGACCCAGTGCGCACTCAGCGAGGGATGCGGTATGTGTGTGCATGCCAGTGCGTGTCCATTCCGTGTGTGGCGCCTTGCTCGCGGGTCGCCACTCTGCAGAGATGATGTCACAGCCACACGGCCGACTGTAGGGAAGGCAGTGGCCTGGGGCCCACCGCCTGTCCTTGTTCTGTGTGGCCGGGGGCGGGGTGAGCAGGCATGCGCTGTGTGTGGTCCGGTCCGCGCCCCCCAGGTCAGCGTCAGTGTGGGGTGGTGTCGTGTCCTCCCTGTGGCGTTCAGTGCTTGAGCCCGCATGCTTGTGCTCAGTGTGTGTGTGACCCGGCCCACTAACCCTCAGCATCTAATTCATCCCCAGGACTGCGCCTTGAAGACGTGCCGAGGCCTCCCCAGGCAGTGGCTTTCTTTTCCGTGCTAAACTTTGGTACTTGGAGAGTGGTTATCCCTGTCCTGTTCGTTTTACTCATGTCGAATCGTACAGGGTCATCCACTTTTTCAGTATCAAGAGCGCAGACTGTAGAGTTCGATTTCCTGTGTTTGGATCCCGCCTCTGACACTTACTAACCATGCAACCTTGGGCCAGGATTTCATCGTGTGGGGCCCTCTGTCCCACGTGTCCCACGGGCATCGGGGCTGCTGGGGCGGAGCGAGTTAGACCGCGTGCAAGGCGCAGGGCAGAGCCTGGCCTCAGCCCTTCCCACGCCGTAGCCTTGAAGCCTGTGGTGGCGGTGGTGGTGGTGGTGGTGGTGGCGGTGGTAAATTATCTCCTGGGCGTTTTGGAGCAATGTCCACACGTGGACGTCCAATGCCCCCTCAGGTATGGGGATGGATTGTGGAGCCCGGAGTTTATGCTGTATTTACAATGGCGGCAACCAAGCGCAGCAGCTAAGCCCTTCTCGGGGCGGCATTTGGAAAACCAAGAGCATTGGCTCCCTGTGAGAGGGGCCGGCCTTGGCCTCGGCCTCAGCCTCAGCCACCATCCACTTTCTGAAGGACTCTTGGGTGCAGACGCCAAGCAGCGTGAGGAGTGGGTTATGGGGCATGCACCATGCCTGTGGGGTGTGTGTGCACGTGTGTGTGTGTGTGTGTGTGTGTGTGTGTGTCTGGAGTTCTGAGTTTCCGTCACTGTCCAGCCCTGAGCCACAGACCTGGAGGTGCCGGTGGTCCTGTCCGTGCTCCTGTTTCATACTTGAGGAGAAATTATCCTTGGTGTGCTCGCGTCTTTTGTGATGAATCATACAAGGACAATTTCTTTTTGAGTATCAAGCCCTGCCTCGGCGGACTTCCTGGGCTCCATGGCAAGTTCTATCGAGATGTGAGCGTCCGCCACTCCCCGGGGCTGGTGCTGGGGTGGGGAGGAGAGAGCGTGCCGCTGGCCTGTGTGGGGTGCACTTGTGCCCTAACCTTCAGGACCCTGGAGGCGAGGCCGTGCTTGGCAAGAGGCCAGTGGGACCCTGGGTGCTGCCGCTGGCCTGCGCTGGCCATGGGTGTGTGTTATGGGCGACGCGGCCTTCACGGGCCTGCTTCTTGAAGGCACTTCTTGGACCTGGAGCCAACTTTTGGGACAGGTCGTTGGTGTCCGTGCCCCTCCCCCCACCTGAGGGATGTGACTGGCCCCCAAGCACGTGCCTTCTCCTACTGTGTGAAGCGGATCTGCTCCGCCCTCACTGTCTGGGGAGCACTTGAGAAGAACTTTCTAGAAGGGACACGGACTTTGGAGAAGATGCATCTTCTGGATGGCGCAGATCTTTGGTGCTTAAAGAATGGCTGTCCGTAGTATGGTCTCTCTATTTATGGTGATTAATATCGGACAACCATTGTTTTAGTATCCAAATGTGCTTCACAATGTTCTCTCGAGCCCAGCGCCGACCTCAGCCCGAGGACACGGGTGCCTGCCCCGCGGCGCACGCCTCTCCTGGGGATCTGTAGTCACCAATTCAGCCGCCAGCGTGCTGCCCTTACACTAAGACCAGCTTCGGGGTGGAGGTGCAGAGTGGGCGTTTGGGGCCATTTGGAAGATGTTGATAATTTCTCATCTGTCTTTCTCTTCTTGTATTAAATCTTAGCCACGAGGAATTCCAGGAAGAGATGTTGGTGCCAAGCATCTCTCTAGGCAGCTAGATGGTGGCCCCCCACCCCCGACCTTTGGCATACATTCAGAGCGTGGAAGGCTTCCTGGAGGAGGGCCAAACATTAAGGAAACACAGTACAATTACCTGCCTCTACTACTGCTTGGGGCTTCCGAGCAGCCGTCCCTGGAGGGTTCCGTTTATTTTTGAAGGACGTGGCATGGCCACGTGCCCTTTTTTGGGATCCACTTTATCTTAGAGACTCTCTCTCCCATGGGACACAAACTTTAGTAATAAGACACTGGTCAACGGCACCTCTGGGGTGTGCGTGCGTGCGTGCGTGCGTGTGTGCGTGCGTATGGATTGTTGGCTAGAGTTGTGCTTCTCAAACTCTAAAATGCTTCTAAGATTTTCATCACCTAGGGATCTTGTTAAAAGGCAGATTCTGATTCAGGGACCAAGATTCTGCATTTTTAGCAAGTTTCCAAGTGATGCTAATGCTGCTGGTCAGTGGACGCCACTCGGAACCGTTTGGGGCTGGAGAGTTGGAGATATGTGCTTTCCTTGCGCTGTGTCCCCGCTGACCCCCACCGTCCCTATGCCGCCTGTCCTGAGGCCTCCCCAGAACCCACGGGCCGCCCTCTGATTTGCGAACCCTGGTGATCTGGGATGGGCTCGCTTTATGGAAGAACACCATGCGCTTATGGCTCTCCAGAATCACAGATGCCCCAAAGGGCTGCCCACGTCCATGACCCGCTTCTGGGAGAGGCTGCAGGTGTCTGCCCAGGGCCAGGCTGGTCAGGGGCTGGGTCAGCGGTGTTGTTGGTGGCTGGGCCCTCTAACTCTGTGATCCTCCACTTCCAGTCAGTCCGAAGGACGTGTTCCTGGGACCCAGGCCATCTTGCCCTGGAGACCCTGACCCGGGACCCGCGGTGCCCCGTTCTGTCAGGGGAGGTATTATCCGTGATGGCTCTGCTTATCCTACCACACGCGTCGATCTGGTTTATTTACTGACTGATCGATTCAGGTACTAACTTTTAAAAACTAAAGGTATTGGGGTGTCATTGGTTAACGAGATTATATCGGTTTCCAGGGCGCCATTCTGGTCATCAGATTCTTCTTTCATTTTTACTTCAGAGTTGAACCGCGTTGGAAGTCTCCCCGGGCGAGGTTGTCATGTGGGGGGCGCGGAGTCCGGTGTCGGGGCTGCCTCTGGGCGCTGGGGCCACGGCGCAGGGCTGGGTGACAGAGACCACACGCGTGCTCTCTTTACAGGACGGGAACGCCTGGCTCCCTGGCCCCCGGGACTCGGCTCATCCTGAGAAGAGGAGGCAACGGCGACGACGGTGGGGAAGCGGCCGTGGTTTTCATTTCAGAATATTCAGGGATATTTGAGGAGAGGTTATCCGTGCTATGTTCGCTTCATTCATCATGAATAATACATGGTTAACCTCTTTTTGAATATCAAACTCTGCCTCGAGGGCCACCCGCACAGGAGCCGTGAGAGCGTGTGCCTTGTGTGAGCCGTGTGCCCCGAGGGTGTGCTTCCCGGCAGGGAGGCCAGCATGCGACAAGCGGGGTTGTTTTGCAGTGTTTTTGCAGTGAATTTGATGTGTTTTTACCATTTGTCCAGTTACCCCCTGTCAATGCTGACCTGCCTGGGAGAGAGGGACCCTGGGGTGGGCCTCTGTGTCCCGGGACTGCAGGGTGGGTCCCTGGGTGCCTGACTGTGCCCCTGACCCCAGGGGCAGAGTTCCCCGCAGCGCTGACCCTGACCTCCATTCGAGTCCTTTGCAGGGTGGCTCCTGGGGCTCACTAGCCACACTGGAGAGGATGTGGTCGCTGCTCCACGGGGACATTGCGAGCTTCCTTCCTTCTCCAAGACTTCTCCAAGGACAGTCTGTGCTCCGAGGTCAAGACGCACCCAGACGGCTCCCCGGACGCTGGCCGCCGGCCCAGGTGTGTGAAGGGCAGGTCAGCTTCTGCTTACCCGCTGCTTCTCCCTGAGACCACTACCCTGCTGTCCTCTTCCTCAGCAGATGGACTCCAGGGGCCGCCGTCGCAGAGCCAGGGGCCTTTCCTCTCCGCTCCCGCTGCACTCCCTCTGCTCATTGGTGGGGAAGACCTCACGGCCGACAGGATCCTCCTGCTTATGGGGGAGGAGGGCCCAAGTGTGGTGACCAGCACAGTGAGTCCTTTCTTGGAGTCAGTTCAGGATGGGTGCCTGTTGGGGGCACCAGCTTCCCCGTAAGCAGTCTGTCAGCCTGGCCCTAAGGTACGTGAATACACAGTCGAGCCCGGGCCTGTTACTGACACTTGTGCCTCCCATCCACTAACGCAGAGTCCATTCCACCCGCAGGAGGAGCCCCAGGAGAGATGCCAGCTCTGGACTTGGGGTGCCGACGTTGTCAGTGTCAGCACGTGGGGGTGACGAGGGACCATCTGGATGCTGTTTCGTTGTTGGTGAAAGACATCACACAGTTGACCTCGCACTGGTGCCATGGAAGGTGATGTGGAGTTGTCCTACCTTCAGGGAAGGGATGGGTGTCAGTCCCGTCCCACAGTACCTGCAGGGCGGTAGGGTCCATGGTCCCGAAGAACACTGTCCTCTTTCAGGAACTTCTGGGGGCCAGGCCATTTCATGCTCAGCTCCGCCCCAGCTCCCTCGGAAAGCGTTGTGGTGTGTATTTGTGGCACACGCGAAGTGGTCTTCCGGCTCCGTGAGGACCTCCTGGAGAAAAGGACATCTCTCTTCCAGGGAAAGGTTTTGTCGTCAGTGTCAATCCAAGGTTTAGGGAGGACACGGGGTGGGGGGGGCCCCTCCTACTGTGCCACTCCCAAGCAGGTGCTGACCACTGTCCACGGCAGCATCTCTATCATGCTTCCTCGGTCATGAATGGGGTGCTGCGTCACATCCTTCCTGATATAATTCAGCTTTGGGAGAATTACCTGCCCCAGTCCTTGACAGGACGGTCCATGGCAGAGCCTGGGCCTTAATCAGGATTAAGTCACGCGGTCCCCCAGCTATAGCATGGGACCTTGATGCTCCCCCTCGGGCTGGGCGGTGTCGGGCTGACTGTTGGGACTTCACTGTGTTGGTGGCTAATCACTTCCGAGCTGCTGTTTTTCAGGACAGGCTCCCACCTGGAGACGTGCCCGACAAGACTCCAGCAGGGCGTTGTCCATGATAGGGGAATGGATGGTTGATCAGAGAACATACATTTTATCAATGATGTATGTCAACTGATCCACAGTCCCTACCTATCCAGTGACTTCAGGACAGACTTCGGAAGAAGAGGTGGTCGTTCCCTTATCTGTGCTAGTACCTGGCCCTTGAAAAGACCTTCTCCTTGCTGGGTTGGCTCTGTTGATGTCGAGTCGTCCGAGGGAAATACTTTAAGTGCTGATCTTGCCTGGGAAGCTGTCGGCCTCGGCTTCTTCTCAGGGACAGACAGGAATGCATGGTTGGCCAGAGAGCATGGGCTTTCTATCGAAGGAGCACCACCCAGTCCTCCTAACCCTCAGTCCCCGATTCATCTGTAGGAGGACTAGCTGGAGGCAAGGCCCACTCTGGTGAAGACACGGTTCATCGGCGTTAGCCTTCGGTACTTGAAGAGTGGTTATCCCTGCTGTGTTCGCTGTATTTATGACGAATCATACAGGGACATCCAGTTTTTCAGTATCAAATACTGCTTTGGAGGGCTTCCCGGACAGCGTTATGCCTTCAGGGAGGAGGTCTGGGCTTCTGTGCCCGCCCAAGGTATGTAGATGGACGATGGAGCTCAGTGCACTCGCTGCCTACTGCTGCATGGCCCTTGGTGCACCGACGGCCAGAATCTAAGCTGTGCAGAGCTGGCTGCCTAGGAGGGCTGCGATCTTCTGGAAGGGGTGTTGGTTTCAGCACCAAAGCATCATGGGAGGTTGGCCAGTGAGAATTCCATTCACACAAAAGATCTGCCACTTGCTACAAACAAAACCCGATCCTTTTTTAAGATGAATTCCTGGAGACCAGGCCAACACGAGGAGGCGGCAGTGATCTGGTCTCATACACAATTGGTCATGCGTGTTGCATTTCTCCAGGGAAGACTCTTCTTGAGAGTCAACTCTTGCCCAGGAAGGCTTTCTGAAAGCAGCGCCAGCCGGTGGGCATCGCATCTTCCTGGCGTGCACTGAGAGCTGGTTGAGCTGAGTTACTCTTTGCTCCTGGTGGGTCTCACTTGGTTCGCTTTCCCACAGACCCGGCCTGTGTTGATCATCGCTTTGGGAAGGGTACCTGCTTCTTCCATAGGTGCTCTTTCTTCATGATCAGATTCTCTGGTCATTTGCATAACTACATGGTCCATGAACTGAGGAAAGATTCAGTCATTCCACAAATGAGGACCGAGTACATACTGTATTCTAGATGATCTAGGCCTTAGCTGTTTTCTCTAATCTGGGGGGTGGGGGGGTGGGGCTGGGGAGCGGAGGGCAAGACAAAGCGCTTGCTCATGTGGGTTTCACAATCTGGTGGGAAAGATGGACAAGCGAATGCAAACTATGAAACATAATTTTGTCCACAGTAAGTTTTGTGGAGGAAAGCAAAGCAGGGTAAGGTGCCAGAATGAGGCAAAGATGGGGTGGAGGTTAATGTTACAGATAGGGATCTGGAAAGGTCTCTCTGAGGAGAGGGGAGGAGAATGAAGTTGGGACAGGACAGATGGCAATCTGGGGTAGGAGCATTTCAGAAGAAGGGTGTAGTGCAAGGAAGCCGTATGGTATCTTTGAGAAACAGCGAGAAGGCCAGTCATGGGCGCTAAGGTGGGACAGGCAGCCTCAGAGGCACGGGACATGCTTTTTTTTTTAGTGAGATGGAGGCTCTGGGAGGGTCCTTAGCCGGGAGGGATGCATGGCCCATGTTAAAAAGATCACTGACCACAAGGATGGCCTAGAAGAGAGCTAATGGGGGCTTGAGTGAGGACGGGAGCCCCTGCTGAGGTGGGGGCTTGGAGAATGTGGGCTGCCCTCAAGGTGGAGCCAGCCAGTCTGCAGAATGGTTGGATGAGAGCAGTCGGTAGACAGTGAGGTAGTGGGGGAAGGGACAGACCAGAGGTTCTAAAGGTGTGATCATTGCTGGGCAAGGTTCTAGAGCAAGTCAGTGGGTAGCCAGGGAACTCGTGTAGAAGAGGCTGTGACCAGCATGGCAATGACCCAAGCTGAGGCAATGACCTTGGCACCGAAGGGTCAGGTGGGGTGGAGGCAGAGGTAGCTGGAAATGAGGAAGTCGCCAGGTCAAAGCAAGGGAGCTGTTGATGTGCAGTCATTACCAAGGGAGCTGTTGATGTGTGTTAGTGTTCAAGGGAGGAAGATGGAGACTCAGAAGCTATCAAAGAAGAGCTGGGCAGCCATTATCCAGGTGGAGGGTCATGAGGTCAGACGAATGTGCTAGGAATGAACTGGAATTTTGAAGGGAAAGTTGGGGGGTGGGGCATAATCTGGAGGTGGAGCTGTGGAGCAAGGATGTCATCTGCCCACTGCAAGCCTTGGTGTAAGAAGTGGCAGGTGTCCCGTGTGAGAGAAGTATGGACATGAAAGACTTGGCTGGTGTTGGGCCATGGTTCCAGGCACGCTTTGCAAGAGTTTTGGGGGCATGGAGGAAGGGTGGGGAGATGGGCTCTCACGTTGATCCTTTGGGCATGAGGACTGGGTTCTGGCAGTAGTGAATGGAACCTCGTCCTACTGGTCCAAGCTTGTTTGGGAGAAGGTGGGTCAGTGATTTTTGATGGCATCCTTCTTGGAATTGCTTTCTTGGATGGTTTATTGGGGTGAGGTAGGTGGTGAAGCAGAGGAGATGGGAAGCGACTGGGGGTCTCCTGGGATTGTGAAGAGCTTGGTCATCCACCCTGCAGTGGCCATGGTGCTCTCTCTTGAGCTCCCCTGATTCAGTGGGTCCCGTAAGTCATGAAGGAGCTTGGCTAGTACCTCCGTGTGCTGATGGATAACTGAGTGTGTTCTGTTGAAAAGTCCAAGGTCCCTGTTCAGAAACTCCTGTGACAAGTTCACATTGTGAAGGACCACAGTGGCCTCCCTCTTCTCATGTCTAATACGCTGCCCCTGATGACTCAGGAACACAGTTTCAACTCCAGGGCAGGGGGCGGTGTTGGCACCCCTCCAGAAGAGGTGAGTGGATGACCCTCCCCCCCAACTCCCATGAATTCTGAGGACATACATCAGCCATCTCACTAACACTTTCCAATCTGCCCACAGGACAGCTGTTGGAGGCCACGCCCCTCAGAGAAGTGGAAGGGGACCCCTTGTCTGTCTGGTCTCTGCTTTTCTGTGGTACTTGAAGAGAAGTTGTTCGTGGTGGATTCGCTTTACTTATGACGAATCATTCACGGACAACACTTTTTTCAGTACCAAATGCTACCTCTAAGGACGTCCTGGACACAGTGGAACTTCAGGAAGACGTCTTCATGTTGTCAGCCATGTGGAGAAGATATCGGATGCTTGACCAGGGACACACTGCTCGACCATCTGTAAGTCATCCGGTCCACTAGCCCAAACATCCGATCCATCTGTAGGAGGCTTTCCCCTGGGCCATGCCGACTCAGGGGAAATGGCTCTGGTTCTGTCAACAGAGTCACCCTCCACGACTTTGAAGAGAGGCTGCCTGGGCCCAAAGCCAACTTCCCGAAGAGATGCTGGTGTCAGCACCATCCAGGGTGTGTGACCAGAGGGGCAAGCACTCTGTTCACCCTGCGGGTCACCTAGTCACCAACCCTCAGCACCCACCCCACCCACCCAGGAAGACCTTGTGGGAGGTCTTTTCAACTTGGGGCAAGCGGCCATGGACTTGTGACAATGGCTGCTTGGTGGACCTGGACAGCCGTGGTTGGGAGGGTGTGCTCACTTAAAATGTGACGAGTCATCCCGTGGTAACCGTTTTATCGCTGTCACTATCGCAGCCTCCTTGAAGCGCTCCTGGGACGGGACATTGCCTTCTGATGAGTGACCTGAAGCGAGCGGGCCAGCTCCTCTCCACGGTGAGTGACTGTTCACAGAGCACGCGCTTTATTTATGAGGTGTGGCACCCAGTCCTCTAACCCTCACGTCTTGTGTCTTCACAGGAGTTGGCCGTGGTTCATTAAGAGCCAAAGGGATACCATGGCATGCTGACTTCATGGCAGCTGTCGAACGGTGCCCCTGTTGGCGAAACAGACGAACCGCATCCACCTGCTTAGGGTAAGTGCGTCTCGGGTGAGCATGCGATTAACTGTAGTAGTATGTCACTCGGCCCACTACCCAATATGGTTCCACCCCTTTTTTACAGGGCTCCGGGGAGGGCAGCGCCTCAGCAAGAGGGACCCATGGATGGCTCGCCAGCATTCACTTATGGTACTTGGAGAGAGGCTGGCCGTGATGAATTCGATTCATCAAAGCGAGTCATACACGGCTCTCCTCTCTTTTAGTATCAAATTCTGCCTCGGAGGGCTGCCTGAGCTAATGCTGATGGCGAGGTATGTGCCCTGCTGGCTGGCTGAGCTCTCGGCAAGTGCTTTCCTGAGGATGCACGCTACTGACGCACTAACCCAATGTCTGCGCAACTTCCTGGGCATGACCAACTTTAGGACAAGCTAGAGAGGTTGTGGGGGTGCCCTAACTTTTAAAGAAATTAACATTGAAGTGCATATGGCTGACTTTTTTTGCTATCAAATCCAACCAACCTTGAAGGGGCATGTAGAAGCATCTTTTTTTTTTAAGTAAGCTCTTAGGATATAGGCGAGAACAGGAGTAGGACCTGCATGACCCCTGGGTTACTAGCCTGTAGCCCCACACCCTCCAGGGAACTCCTGGGGTGATCCCAGGTTTACCAAGGAGGCAGTGCAACCTTGTGGCCTTTCAAGAGCTCATTGCTTCATTGAAAATGACTCAACAGTGGCTGACTTCTTTGCATTACTGAGTATTGCTTGCATGCCAGCCAAGTACAGGAAGTAGCATTCCTGTCCACACTAATCCTGGGTTGATGAACCAGGGGTTTGCCCGAGAGCATGGGTTTGATTTACCCATTGATTCGCTCATCCTCAGTGTCCCATCCACCCTCAGAGGCTACTCCCAAGCTGCCCAACTCCATGGATGCAGGGATGCTGTGAGTAGCACCACCTCATGGTACTCGGAGGGAGGTTGTCCGTGATGAGTTCGCATTATTTAGTGATGCCCAATACACGGTCGATCTCTTTTTGGTACCACATCTCACCAGGTATCATCTAGGAACTGATTCCAATTTCAGGGAAGCCACACTCATGTTGGTTCCATGCCAGTGTACTTGAACTTGTGCTTGGCCCTGGAACTAATGGGTAGGTGTCACTAGTGCCCCTTATCCTCATTCAGTCTTTTTATGGAAGACATTGCCCATTTGGGGGGTTTAAGACCTAGGGAGCTAAGGGTGTCCATGATGATTCTGGGATTTATTTTTTTAAGAAACACAATAGATAATCCCCTCCCCTTTCAGTATTAAATCTTGTCTTGGAGGGAGGATTTCTTAGAGATGTTAGCAGAGTCAGGGGAGGGGCATGATTTCATCAAATTTTCTGGATAAAGTGAATGAACAGATTCACATCTGTCGACCTGGAAGCCATACGAAATTTGAGGATGGAGGTCAGTTCTATTTTCAATATCTTGTTCTTATTTTGTTTTGTTTTTCAAAAAGAATAATTATTTTACCTTATTATCATAATTATAAAAATGGGACATGCTTATAATAAAAATTCATGCAATGTGGGAAAATGTAAATAAAAAGGGAGAAAATTTCCCAATTCTTTGTGTACCCAGAAATAACCTTCAGTGTCTTAGAAATTTCAAATACCTGTCTGAGCATATATGCAAATAGAAATATAGATAGATAAATAGAAAGCAAAATATTTTATGAATATTATATTACTCTGTACCTGATATTTTTATTTAAAATGTTAACTATAATTTTACTTGAATTTAACATAAAGATAATCTGAAGGAGATTGGGAGAATTGATAAATGTCCTACTTTACCATAAAAAATCTTAATTCCTAAAAGATCCCTATGAAACCAAGAAAAATTATTGTGTAAAATATTCAGTGATTGGGATCCTAATGTTTTTTTTTAACTGTTCAAATTTCACTGCTGGCTCAGAAATGTAAGGATATCAGCACTCTTACACTTTGCCCCACCTCTTGCCTGATTTTCACTCATACAATTTACTTTTCCATGATAAATATTTGCATTTTGTTCTTTAACCACAATTCTTGCAGGTGTTTTATCATAGTTCTATATTTAAATGAAGTCATTACTAACCATCAGTTTTCTCTCCTTAAATTAAGCCTTCTCTGTTCCTGAGTTTTTAGTTTTAATTTATCTCTCAGGGGAATGGATATTACCATTGTTCATTCTACAGTGGCTCATGGACACTTCCTCTTAGTTCTTGTACATTTGAGAATATCTGTCTCTTGCTTTTGCCACACAAGGGACAATTTTGCTAGGTATAAAATTCTCAGCTTGCTTTTTTTTTTCATAGACTTGTTTAGATACTGCCTCACTGTCTTCTGCATTTGGTATTTCACCAGCTCTTTTGATGTGGCTTCTCCACATAGCTCTTACTTATCTGGACTGTATTATCTGGTGGATCCTTATATTCTTTGTTTCAAACACTTTGGGGCACTATATTCTGTGAGGTCTTTATTCACTGAGGATGTCTGACCCTTGCTTGGACACCTTTACTCATCTGCCTAATTTTATTCCACACTATTCTCTTCAACCCTATGATTTCTCGTTCTTTTTAATTATTTTAGTTGCTTTAAAGATACTTATGATATAAAGTCTCTCAGCTTTGGGGTACAAGTCCTTCTCTTTTGTCTTTTGACTCAAGATAGTGCTTTTCTCCATGGCGTTTGTAACTTCTCAATGTGGGTTATCAGGGGGATTAAGGTGTTTCTGTTTTATTTCGTTCTCTGTGCAAAAGAACTGTGACATATGGTTCTACATTGGATTCTGTCTGGCACCCATGGCTTTCACCAGTTGGGACCAGTTTTCTTACTTATTTGTTGACTTGGGGATTCCCATACCTTCTGGCTGTTGTAAAGCTTCACTCCATCTTTCTCTTGTAGCTTTGTTTCTCCTAGGAGAGCTCGTTCTAGCCAAAGCTTAGGTAGAAACAAACTTTCTTGTCATTTTTCTGGGCCTGTATAGTTTTCTGCCTCCCCTTTCTGTTCTAGGTGCCCACCGCTCTTGGGCCCAGGTCACACCTCCAGTTCCTGCTTGGAGATTGTGACTACAGACTCTTCGAGCCTCTTGGTGGCAGGTTGCAAACTTGTCGCTCTGAATTAAATTCTTTCTTTATTAGCCAGCTGAGGGTTTCCCTTCCTCTCATTCCTTTCAGCTGTGCACTTATTTTACCAGTCGACTTCAGCTTTTATCCATCACGTCTCCGTGTTTGTGGAGGAGAAAGTTCTCTCTTAACTCTTCACCAGGCTCTGACTCAGTCGCTAATTTTTTTTTATTTATCAGTTTTTCTGAATCATATTAGTTTGTCGTTCCTTTGTTTCAAGGATGTCTTCTTCTATTACTTCTGTGAGTACTTTTCTATTTACATGCTGGTCTTTTCTTGAGTTAAATGATAATGTATTACTTCATTACGCCCTGGAAGGGGAAAGAACCTGTGATCTGGCCCCACGTTGCCATCTCTCTCTGGAAGCCTCCCTGTTATCATTTGCCATCTGCATCTGTCTATCGAGATGCCCCGCCCCCAGGATCGTCTTCCACCTTGGCAGGGTCCTGCAGCGCCAGCTTCTGGGATGGAGATGGAGTCGGTCCCATTGGCTAGGTATGTGAATTTACCTTGAGGAAGCTTTTTTTTTTTTTGACCATATGTATACTGGACTATTAACCCCAAGAACGCAATTTATTTTTAGGGAGATGCCTTGGAAGTTACGCACACCTTTGGAGATGAGTCCACCATCCCCAGGTCAGTGCCATGGGATGATCATGTTTGCACTCCATGCCGTCATTGCCTCTGTGGTTAGTACTGCAAAGTCAGCCTCTTTGGGATGAGCTCTACCTTTGGAGGGCTTCCTGGACACACGTCCTGTGTGGGCAAAGGGTCACTGCTGTCCTCTGTGATCTGATGGGAAAGGGAGACATGTTCCCTCCCAGGATCAGAATAATGCATTCTTATGCACTTGACCTCTCCACCTTAAAACCCCTGGGAGTGCTTCTTAGATACCCCGCCAAGCACAGCACAGGTGTCGATGTCTGGGCTGCTGCAGGGTCTGGGATGGGTCAGCTGAACACCACCATCGCTTAGTCGACTAATCCTCAGTGTTCCCTCTCTCCTCAGCAGGACTGCCTGGAGGAGCCCGGCTTCGGAGAAGAGGCACTGGCGCCTGGTCGCGGCTAATGGGTGGTGTGCGCAGATGGGTTATCCGTGTTGCCTTCACTTTATTTGTCCCCAATCCTCCATGGTTCACCTAGCTTTTAGTACCAAATCCTGCCTGGGAGGCTTCCCGGGGCGGAGTCCCACTGGAGGGTGGGACCTTGGTGTGGGTTCTCTCTGGGGTGGGCAGAGGGACTGTGGACCGCCGACTGCAGAGCATGCACTTTCCAGATGCTCTCTGCCCCCTCCGTGGGAGGATTCCTGGACGTGGAGCCAACCTGGGGGAAGAAGTGGCGTTTCGCTCACCAGAGTGACTTGGTGGTCCTTGAGGAGAGGTCTTCCATGATGCATTCACTGTACTAGTAGCTGAATCATACATGGTAGACCTGTTTTCAAGTATCAGATCTGGCCGCGACGTATCCCGGAGACGCCAGCTTCAGGAACTAGCGTTCGGTTTCCGCGTGTGCATGCATGGTCAAGCTGAGCGTGGGCATGTCCTCCATGGATGTCCCCTGGGCCCCCACAGCTGTGTGTTGTTTGCTGCTAGGATGCCAGTCTCCTTGAAGAGGAGGGGGTCTCACTGTAGAACCGCTTCATGATTGACAAGAGGGCATCCTGCCTGTGTGTGTGTGTGTGTGTGTGTGTGTGTGTGTGTGTGTGGCATGCGATTCTCTGCGCACCTTGGTTGCAGTGTGTTGCTCCCTAAATGGCTTCCTGGGTGGGGGTACTCATTTCGAAGGACCCTGGGTGGCACTCGGTGGGGACTTAACAGAAAGGGGGTGGCCCGCAGAGCTTGTGTGTGACCGCCGGCGCGTTACCAGCATCCGTCCTCGGGCCTGTTGCCGGGGCTGCATCGAAGCCTGCACCCTTGCCTGGTACTTGAATGGAGGTTGTCCATGGTGTGTTCATTTTATTCATGATGAGTATTACATGGCCAATCTCCTTTCAGTACTACATTCTTCTCGGGAAAACTTCAGGAACGTTTCCGCGCCCAGGGTAAGGAAGCGGTGGTTTCACCCACGATGAGTGCTTTATGTAGAACTTCTGTTGCTGGCCCCGAATTCCTCACTTTTTAGGTGAAACCGTGGTTTTCAGGTCACGGTTGCCCTCTCTTCCTTGGAGTCTTACAAGTGAACAGAGTGTATTGGTGGGTAACCTCGTTTTAGGGGGAAATCGTCTGGGAAATTGTCTCTCTGGTCAGCCCACAGCCCGATCAGCGAGACATATGCAACATGTGACTGCCCCAGCCCCACCCAGGGTCCTCCCCCTCAGGGTGACCTCTGGGACTCCACGCTAACTCCAAGGGGTGAGGGGAGGCTCCCGGGCAGTGAGAAGCAAAGGTGTTTGAAGACAGGTTCCATGGCGCCTGGGGTGCTCCCCCATGCTGACCTTTGATCTTTGACCAGAGGTTGCCCTTGGTGATTTCACTTGCTTTATCCATTTTTGTTTGAGTATCAAATCCTTCTGGGTTGGCTTCCAGGACCCCACCCACCTCTCCCGAGAACACGACTGGACGGTGTAGACGTGGGTGTAGAGTGGGTGTCGGCACCTCTCCAGTGGACAAGAGGAAGGTGATCAGAGAACGCAAGTGTGATTCCGGATGTGGTCGCCTGGGCACGTGAGGATGGTGAGCCTGCTTCGCTTAGGTCTTGGAACCCTCTTTGCGTCTCCGTTTTGACCATTGATCCCAAAGACGTTCTGCCTCCACCTCTTTTTCTCGGGAGGTATTTTGACCTTGTGGGAAAGAGTTTGCCCTCAACCATTTTATAGACTGCGGCTTCTCAACTCTCTGTTTCTTCTCTCTCCACCTCCCCCACCCTCTCAAGCCCCCCTGTGTTCGCTCTGTCTGTCTCTGATTTGTTTCCTTGCCTCTCCTTGTTTCTCGCTCTCTCTCTGGCTTTCTCTCCCCCTGCCAAACAGCATTTTCCATTTTCTCATGGGTTATGAAATGAATAGACGCTATCAGTATTTCGTCCCATTTGTATCAAATTATAGTGATAAAAATAATCAACACAAAATAAAACTAAAAACAAATGAAATGGCACCAAGTAAAACATGTTCAATTGACTACAAATTGGCAGAAGAATCCAATTTTCTTGACAACATGTCAGCGGCGCATCTGACCTGGGGAAATGGGACGCGGTAGACATGGCGGCCGTGGGAGGAAATTGACGCTGGCGGGGGCTCTGGACGGCGCTGTTTGATGTAGACAAAAGTACACGCAGGAACCGAATCTGCATTCAGATTTTTAAATGGAAAAGAATTGATCCTAATGAAAATGATTTGGGGGAAATAACAAGGGAAATAAAAGAAATGAAAACAGCTCAACAGCACAGTCAGGGAAACGAAACAGGGAATTGGATTAGTTTAATGGAATTCACTCTGAAAAACACATTTTTATGAAAATCAGTGTTGGCACAAATCTCATTAAGACAGTTGCATTCATGGGTGTTTGGCGAGGAGCAGACGGTCAGTAGACACTTGGAGTCAGACACAGTGTCCTTTACGCCACTGACCTTTTCTTTCTGTCCCAGGTCTTCCCAGAGCACCTCCCGGACGGACGTGCTGACTTCGGGGTGACACCCGGTGAAGTGGGGTGCGTGTTGAGGCAAGCACGCGCCATCTTGGTCTGCTCCCTCTATCCCTCGTGGGGTTTGGGGTGACATGCTGACTCCAGAGTGAGACAGAAATGCCTGGGTCAGTGGGGTCTCGGCCTGAAGGGCACGGTCTCTCATTCTGCTGTTGAGCACACGGGAAGCTGGGCATCCCCAGGCATCTCCCTCCTTGAACCCCGTGTTGGCACCTTACATGGGTCATGCCGACCCCAAGGACATGTGATTGTCACTTGTCGCAGAGGCCGAGCCTTGTTGGGGGGAGGGTCTCCTGGGTGGGTGCTTCTGGAATCAGAGCCACTGCCTGGGATGAGGAAAGTGCTTGTCCTTGTCTGGCACGAACATTGCATGTGGGTCTCTTTGCAGATCAGTCCCCACTTTGGAGGACTTGCAGAGCCCTGCCGCCCCAGGAGGTGGCCAGCAGGTCGAGCCCTCCCCTGAATAGGTCCGTGGGTGCAGCCCCGGGACACGCCGGAGTGTTGATGACCCGTGTGGCCTGGTGCGTGCGCCATCGGAGACCATGCCAGCTCGGGGACCATCTCCGCGGCAGGTCAGTGTCCGCGCTTCCCGCAGGGCAGCTGTCCGCAGTGTTCCTTCTTAGGTGGGGCCTCCGGCCGCGGTAGCTGAACTGTCAATCACTCCACAGCTCGCAGCATGGGTGGTGGGCGCAGAATCCAGACCCTGCTGTGGCCACGTCCTCTGCCCCCGACCCTGCGGCCAGGCCCTTATTCGGTGACGCTGGCACCCCTTTCAGGAGAGGATCCCACCTGGATCTCCCGCGTAACTTCTGGGAGGGGTCTCTAGATGCGGCTCATTCTGGGGACAGGATGGCTTTGGCCTGCAGGGAGTGGGGGTCCCTGTAGAGTGGGAAGGTCCGACGCGCAGTGCTCCAGGGCCCTTGGGGAGGGTCTTCTGGAAGCACAGCCGCCTGGAAGCATCCGCCTTGGGCATCTGAGCGTCCCTGGTACTTGGGGAGAGGTTACCCGAGCAACTTTGCATCCAGACGACGAATGTTGCTCGGTGAACCCCTTTTCGGTATCGCACTGCAGCAGAGAGGCCGCCCGGGAGGCCGCGGCACCTCGGGGAAGAACGTCGGGATCGGCGCCGCTCTGGGGTACAGGATGGGTGGTCGACCAGTTGGAAAGTAATTGTTTCTAATGTACTTCACCTGGTCCACTAGCCGTCCGTATCCACTGCCGCCTGCGGCCCAGCCGGGCGCGGCCGCCGCCCCGCGCTCAGCACCTCTGCTGGTACCTGAAGGGAGATCGACCGTGTTATATTCGCTTTCTTGACTTCGAATAATACATGGTTGATCTTTTCTCAGTATCAAATCGCACCTCGGAGGACCTCTCGGAGATGGAGCCCTGTGGGGGTAGGAGTGGGGAGGGCCCTCCGTGCCACTGCCCCGAGGGTGGGAGGGAGACCTGGGCGGGGCGGGGTGGGCGCGCTGCCTGCGCTGTGTCCTCTCACCTGCGGTGTCTGGTTCACCCTCAGGGCTGCTCCCGGAGGCGACCAGCGGTGCTGCGGCAGCCACGGCCACGGCCACGGCTCTGAACCGGCATCATCACTCTGGGTACTTGAGGAGAGGTTGTCTGTGATGAGTTCGCTTTATTAATGACGAATATAACACAGATGGCCTATTTTCAGTACCACCTACTCGCGTGCAGGGCCAGGCCCGAGGCTGGCCTCCTGCGGGGTACGTGACTGCATGGGCTCCGCGTGTGACTTCTCTCATCCGTGCTGACAGGTCTCGCCGGATCCATCCTGGGAGAGCTACCTGGGGGCTCCCGGACCTTGGGGAGCAGGCGGGAGGGGTGCGTGGGGGAGTCCGGGCATGCAGCATAGTGCTTCATGTGTGAGGAATGATGCATGCTCAGTCTGTTTCCATGCCAGGGCCACTACTCAGAGGGCTCCCGGGGGGCCCTCCGTGGGAGCGGGCAGCTGCCCCTCTGTAGGGTGTCCCTCCGCGGGGACATGTGCATGGCCCGCACCTCTCATCCCTATGCCTCGGAGACCCCAGGTGGGCTTAGCCTCGGGGAAGAGCGGGGGCTGCTTGCTGTGCGTGAGCGTTCGCATGCTTCCTGACGCACAATACACAGTCGACCTCTTTAGTATCCATCCCGCCTCCCATGCCTCCTGCACGACCACCGGCCCAGGAGGGCCCAGCATGTGCCCACTCTCATCCCATGGCAGCGGGCGGGAGGGTGGCGGGTGGCGGGGCTGCCGCACGAGGAAGAAGCCTCCGTCGGGAGTGCTCCTGCGCCTGGTGCCTGACAGAGGTTGCCTGTGAGGTGTTCACTGTCTATACGATGAATATTATACAGTCAACCTCTTTCCGGTATCGAATCCCGCCGGGGACGACCTTCCCTTCGAGTGCTGACCCCGCGGGCGGCGGAAGCCTCTGCGTCGGGGTCCCAAGGCCCTGGTGTCGGACCTGGGCCACCTGGTCTATTAATTTTCCAGCTCCATCCTGTGCGAGGGCTCCTGAAAGCACAGGGAGTGGTCCCCCTGGCTCCAGAGCCCCTGGCTGCGGACATGGGTGCTCGGGAGAGGGGGTGGAGAGGGAGGGTCCCCTGCGCTGGGCAGCTCCACCCTCCCCTAGCCCGGCCCTGCCCAGACCACATCAAGGTCACTTTGTGGTAGAGAAGGTTCTGGAACGGTGAACCACTAGAGCACCTCCAAAGGCGGAGGAGGGCCATTTGGTATTTGTTCCTGGTGGCCTGGGCCTCAGGGAGCCCTTTCTGAGGGGGGTGGGGCTGGGACTCCCCAGCTGGCCATTACTGTATTGTCCCTGCTTACTGCCACCCCTAGCAGACTGCAAGGTCTCTCAGGTCTCAGGGCAGGAAGTTGTCCTGTCCCTGCTGTGTCCCCTGCCACCGGGCACAGGCCAGGCTCAGGGTAGAGCAACTGTGAGTGTTTGCTCCCTAAGGAACTCAGGACCTCCGGGGCCTCTCAGGTTCATCCCTGGGAAAGTGCCCTGCGCAGAGGAGCCCTGAGGTGTGGTGAGGAGCGCGAGCATATGGTAATCAGCTCTTAGAAATTCTTCCCGTTTGTTCAAAGCTGTCCGGTTTTCCCCCTTTTCTGCCCCTCCCAGGTGTCATTGGAGAGCCTGAGGCCGGCTGCCACAGGGACCGGTCAGGTGGGCCTGGGCTTCCTGTCCACTTTCCAGGGGATCCCGAAGGGAGTGGCGAGTCCCAGTATAACCCAGCAGACACCAGCGGAGCCCCCAACATCCCAGCCAATCCGTTCTCTGGGGAACTCCATCTGCAACAGGCAGGAGCCCGGTGTCAGAGCTAATATTTTATGCATGGAACTGACTAAATGGGGACATTTGGAGACGAAAATTGCTGTTAATGCATCCACACATCTTTGGAATATATTAAATGTGTGCGGGGGGGTGGGAGGCAACATCAGCCTTATTTAATAGCTCCGATGTATCCATCCCCACGCCGCAGCAATAAAAAGCGCGGTGCCCCCCGGGTCTCCCAGGCCGCCACCCAGGCGGAACGTGGGGTACATCAGCCCCCACCTGGGAGTCATGCGTGAGACAGATGTCAGCCCAGGGGACCAGGCGCTCGGCAGCGTGCATGTCCCAAACTCATTTTAAACCCAAAGAGGGTGACCCCGTGCTGCTCGGCGCAGAATTTCATTAAAAGCCAAATTACTGGTTTATCTACTGTCTGAGGATGAAAGAAAATAAACAAAGGGCCTCTCTCATCCGCCAGGCCGAGTGGAAATGTCTCCTCACAGTGGCAGGGACGGAGGTGACTGGGGCCACCTCCAGGCACCGCACAGATCCGGCCTCGGTCCACACACCTGGCAAATAGGCATTTTCCTTCCTTGTAAAAACCGGGGTGACTTGGCACCCAGGGCTAAGGTCAGCACGTGGGATTCAGTACCTGAATGTTCACTGCCACCCTGCCGTAGAGCTTCTGGAAGCCATGGCTTTGACTGTCGGGCCGGCTCATAGTAGGTGCTCAGCTAATGCCCGGCTCAAAGCTGGCCACAGACACCAGCACAAAGTAGGTGTTCAACATGTGAGGGTATATTGAATCGGATCTCTTTATCCCCAGGAGGCCCTGGAAGGACGTTTGTGGAATGAATAAATAACAGTGTGATCTTGGAGGGAATAAAGAAGCAGAGAAACGAAGAAGAATTCAGGGAAGATGGACATAAATCTCCACCAAGGCTCTGCAGTCCAGGAAAGACCCTGCGGAGGGAGAGGGGCCATTTGTCACCGGTGGACAGGCCCGAGGGCCAGGAAGTAAGGGCGGGATGGAGGCTCGTTCATCATTTTCTCATTATCCGGCGATGTGGAAGGGGCCCGCACACGCGCAGCCGTACCACCCGTCATGGAGAGAGTGCAGGGCTGGTGGGGGAGGGGGGGACCCTGGGGAAGGGCAGGCCAGCTGGCTGAGAAGGCAGGTCCATCCTGAGGCCCTGGTTTGAGAGGCAGAGAGGACAGGAGCCACACAGGGCCACATGACCAGCCCGGGCAGGACTTTGGTGCCATTATGGCCGCAGGACCCACCTGGGACCCTGCATCCTCCTGGCATGATCCCGAGACAGGGGGACATCTGAAAGCCCACCTCGTGCCCTCATTTGTTGTTTTCATACCTATTCCCATGCCTTTGTTCAAGCTGCACCCCTGCCTGGACTGCCCCTCCCTAATCACCCTCTCGGACTCTGCCCCAGTGCCGCCTCCTACAGGAAGCCTTCCTGATCCACCCCAATACACACAAACAGCCTCAACCTGCAGTCAGCTGTCAGCCCTATGACCCTGTGATCAACAGGTGTCTACCTCCCTGCTAGCCTCCTGGGGTCCCTTTGGGGCCCCTGTGCCCGGGACGGAAGCTAGCCCAGGGAAGGTGCCGAGCCATGCTCATGGGCCTTGTCTTGTCTTCGCAGGCACACGGGACCAGACACTTGGCAGGGACATCCCCAATGGGTGGAGCCTTCGGTCGATCCCAGCCATGAGCCGAAAGCTAGAATAGACCACTTCTGCCTGGAGAGACCTGGGCTGGGAGCCCGGCCTGACCCCGGATCATCCTTGGGTCTGGTAAGTGCCTGTCAGGGGGACCACTAGGCTCTTCCCATGTGGGCCTGGAGCAGAGAGGGGTTTGCCTGGGGCACGCAGGCTCTAGGGAGAGCCAACCCTGTTCTTAGGGCCGATGCCACTTGACTCTGGGCTCCAAACAGCGTTTGTGGAGTGAATGACGGACCGAAATGGGGCCTCCTGCCCCAGCCCAGAGCTCCATGCCCACCCCACATGGCCTTCCCGGGGGCAGGACACCGCTGAGGGGGGCACGGAGCCTGGGGGTGGGAAACCGGCCAGGGTGCGGCTCTCGCCATCTGTGAGAGCTTCGTTTCTCTAACGCTCGAAAATAGATGTTTCTGTTATGCTCGTTGTTGGCAGGGGAGCGGTGGGGCCTGCCAAGGCCTGGGGGAGCCCGCCAGCCTGCTGAGTTTTACTGTACTAACAGTTGGGGGGGGGGTGTCTCTGTTAACTTGAAATCCCCGATCAGTAAACATGCCAATTTAAAGTGTAATTAACTCAGGCCGGAACATTTTCAGATTTGGACCGCTTTTCACAGTTGAGGTTGTTTTTCTTTTATTTATTTATCTCTTCCCGGGTGTGATGGTGTCTGTGGCAGGTTTTAGCCAGGAAAAATAGGATGGGGTGGGTTCTGAGTGGGGCGCGGGGTGGTGGGAAGAGGAAGGGTCCGAGGAAGGCAAAGAGGGGAGGTCTGCCTGGGACCCCGAGGGCCCGGTGTCTGCATCGCCTTTCTGTCCAGGATGGTGGGTGCCCGGTGAGGAAACTGAGACAGAGGGAAGGAGGGGGCTTGCCCGTGTCGCTCTGACCCGTCAGCTGGGCCCTGTGATAAGAATGGCGGGGTGCTGCTGGGGGGCCGCGGGCAAACACTGGGTCCTTCTGACACTGTCCTGTCTTGCCTCCCTCGCAGGGCCCTGCTTGCTCCGAGCCCTCTCCTCCCATCTCCTGCTCCATTGGACTCCACAGTGGCCCCCGCTCCTGGAGATGGGACCGCACAGCGGCCAGACCAGCGCCTTCTCCCGCCTCACCAGGAACCACCACCACTTAAAGGACCTGCCTGAGCGCCAGGGGCGGTCCCTCCGTGTGGGACAGGCTGGACTTCTGTGTGGACCGGGGAGGACTGTGGGCATGGGGAGGACCCAGGGCGCGGGGAGGCGTCCTGAGTGACAAACTCCAATGAAAGAGCCACCGACCCCCGACCGGGAAGGACAGAGGGGTCCCGCTCCGCCTTTTCAGCCCCTGGGACTGTTGTCAGCCTATTTGAATAATAAACCCACAAGATAAAAGAACGCAATCTCTTCGTGTGTGTCTGTGTTGGGAGATGGCTGTACGTGGGAGCTTGAAAGACAAAGGTCCCAGGCCTTCAGGAGGGGCCCTCGGCAGGGGGCATCTTCCAAAGGCCGGGGCTCCCTGCGGCGCCCCCCTGCCTGTGCGCCCACATTTCCAGGTGGAAGCGAGGGCCATACAAAGACAAACTTCCTGGCGGTCTGAAGTCTGAGATGACTCCCCCAGCCGCTGGCGTCACTCCTCCCACCGGGGGCCGAGGCCAGGGCCCAGGGTCAGAGCCGGTGCCCACGCCGGGCTCTGCCAGCCTCCGCCTGGTCACGACGCAGCCGCTTGACGCAGCCGGCTGACTCAGAGGGCCCCGAGCGAGAGCCTCGTAAATTACATAATTACCTATGAAACCTGCCACCAGCGCGGCGGAAGGACGCGCTCGCCTGGCCGCGGTGACTCACTGTTTTCCCCAGAGCTGCCCACCCGCCTGCGCTCGCCCCCGCCTGGGTCTGGGCCGGCTGGTGGGGGGCGCGGGGGGCGCAGCTCCACTGCCCCCCAGCTCTGCAGCAAACACAAAGACAGGCAGGCAGGCAGGCAGTCACCATCTTGCCGAGGGCTCTGGGTGGGGGCACCTTCCCCCACCTCCTCTGCAGCCCCCCGTGGTCCTCACTAGACTGTCCCCAAACCTTCCTTGGTCCCGACCGTCCATCCACGGGATCATGGCCCCCATCACAGACCTCGGGTGAGCCCAGCTGCTGGGTTGACCCTCGAACCTCCGGCCACTCCCCATGCAGTGCCCCCTCTCCTCCAGGGCCCCTTGGTTGAGCAGTCTACCTTTGGAAAACCCTGTGAACGTGACTGGGTCTGGGACGGGGCATGAGGGTGCCTTTCCAAGGCAAGCTGGGCGTGTATGCCCGGTGGGGGGTGCTGGCGGGATGCTTTGGTAAAAACAGAAAACCGAGTAGGATGGGGTCTGTGGGGTGGGCTCCGGATGAGGCCTTGGGTTCCAATCCAGCCTTTGTCACCCACTGGCACCGAGCCTCGGTTTCCTCACCCACAAATGGACACACTCCCACCCACCTGGTAGGGGGGCGAAGTGAGCTGGGTTGGTGCTCATTAAACTGGGGGCTCCCTCATGATGGCCCATGGATGGGAAGGGTCCCCACAGATCCTGAAGTCACAGCGCATCTGCAACCTGACTCACCCTGGCCCCGGGACCATCCCTCACTGCTAGCCCCAGCGTCCAGGGCTGTGCCCTCCCTGTCTGCTCCCTCGCTTCTGAAGGCACCCCAAAACAGAACCAGGAGGAACAGAACCAGGAATATGCTCAGAGCTGGGTCCAGATCCCAAGCAAAGCTCTGTAGGAGGTCACAGAGGGTGCTGAGGGTCCCTTGACGTGGGCGGGCCTTCTAGGAGCTCTGGGCCCCCATGTGAATAGATCTGTTAGTGTGGGGGTCTGTGGTTCGCTCAAGTCACCTCTTGGGGGGGTTGTAGGGGGTGGACAGGGCGGTCCCCAAGGCCCAGCCACCTTCCCAGTCCCACAAGCCATCTTGGCTCACCCAAAAGCCCATCACTCATTCTCACCCCCAAAACTTGTGCTGAGGGGCTAGATTGGGGGTGGGGGTGGGGGAGGAAGGGCAGGTCCTTTTCCTACCAGGGCCCCATCCTGTCCCTCCTCCCTAATCACAGTCCCCCTGGAGCTAGCCCGCCTTCTAATATTGACACAACAGCCAATCTCTGACTCTGCTCCTACAGTGTGTCAGGCAGGAGCTGGGTGCTGCCTTCAGACCAACCCGAGAGGGTCCTGGTGAACACAGATCTGGACACAAACCTTGTCAGGATCCTGGCTCCGAGTTAGCCCTGGGCAGTCACTTGCCTGCACTGGAACTCAGTGTTCTCATCTGTAAAATGGGCGCGATTGAATCAGTCAATGTGACACGGAATTCCCAAGTCCTTCTTATACACCAGCCCCTCCCCCACAGAAGGAGGATGATGTGAGCAGACACCTCAGAGGGGCTGTGGGCAATCATGGGCCTTAGGGGTTTCTTGGTCCCAGGAAGTGGGGCCCAGGGCCCCTTCCCTACAGAGCCCTGGCTGAGTCGGGTCGGGCTGCTGCTCGTCTCCTGCACTGTCATCTTTCATTTGGCATCTGGCCAGTCCAGGAGGAAGGGGGCTGGTGGCTGCACAGTACACTCGAGGGGTGCGGGTGGGGGTGGGGGTGTCCCTGGGCTGTACTGAGGCTGCCTCTTCCCGGGGCTGGGGGCAAAGAGATGGTGCAGACCCCCTCCCCACGGGGGTTACTTCATCGGTCCCTCCAATGCCCAACAGCCATGGTTTCCAGCTTCCCTGCCTCACGTGTGCACAGTACAGCGTGGTCCCCAGAGAGCACCCCCAGCCTGAAACGGCAGCTGTGTGGCCCCCCCCCCGCCACCCCACCACCACCATCGACCTCATGGTGGCTGCAGCGGGATCCCAGCCAGGGCTCGCCGGCCTTTCCTAGCTCCTTGGCACTTTGTTACCTATAACAAGACAATGGTCCTTCGTGTGGATGAGTAGTTCATGCATTCAGCTGCCACCTACCTGGTGGTCCGTGTGCGCCCCGTGCACATAGCCATGCCCACGCTGCCCCTAGCAGCCTGCAAGGCCAGGAAGGACACAGGAGTGAGGCCCCAGGAGGTCCGGGTCAGATAATGGCCACTGGGTGCCCATCCGCAGGGTCGGGGCGGAAGACCCGCAGGTCATCACCTCTGCCCCACGCGGTGAGTGCCCGGGGCCCGCGGATGCCCACCGCAGGGCCCTTCTGTACATTATAAACCCGACGGCCGCCTGGCAGCTCCTAACAGCGCCTTTCCCACTTTCAGCTGAAAAAGAGTCAGGTCCTGGGGCCAGCAGGTACCCCAACCCCAATGCAAGGCAGAGGGGGTATATTAATGTAGGCGGGGGGTGGGGGGCACAGTGCCACGTGGCACACCTCCAGAAAGGAAGGTGCTGGCTGTTGTTATAACTCACCGGGTGGCCCCTGGTCAGGCCTTGGGCGCCTAGAAGAGAGCCACCTCGGGGACCCAGGGGGGTGGGTTTTGGGGGGAGGGGTGCTGGGAGAGAGCAGAGAGGTCAGCCACTAAAAGCAGAGAAAAGGCCTGAGCAGGCCCGAGTGGGCAGGGGGAGGGCCTGGCCCCGGGGTCCGGGCGCCTGGGCTTCATCATCAGGAGAAGTTGGTGCTTTTCTCAGAAGGGGCAGGTGGAGGCGGCGGCCC
>NW_005871527.1:606905-616630 GCF_000147115.1 Myotis lucifugus | reverse complement strand
AGCGGCGGCCCTCCCGCCGGCAAGGGTATTCAGCGGAAATTACCAGGAACGCAGCCGTTGGTTGCTAATGGGCTTGGGGAAAATGGGAGGCAATTTAGCGGCTGGTTTTCAGGCCCCGAGCTATTGAATAAATGAAGTGCGATCAGCCAGTTGCTGACGCACCTGCCGGCCGGGAGCAGAGGCTGCGGGGGCGGGAACCTGGGGGGACAGCGCCGGTCTGTGGGGGTGGGGACTGCAGGGCCCCGACACTGCGGGGCGCGGAGGCGGGACGGGAAGCTGGGGGGGGGGACGCTGCGGAGCTGAACTTGTCTGGCCTGGGAATGAGGATGGGGGGACCAGCGGTGGCGTGGGGGGTCCAGAGGTGGGGGAGGAACTCAAAGCCTACCCTTGCCCAGCACAGGGGACACAGGGACAGGACAAAGAGGGAGAGGGACCAGGTCTGGAGGGAAGGGGAGAGAGAGGGCTTGCAGCTCTTGACATCGTCCTAGGGCGGGGCAGCCGCTGCGGACCTTGCCTGCGCCATTGTCACTCACAACTGGGGGCCTGGCCCAGGCGTGGGGCTTATGAAAACGTGGGCAGCAAGCAGATTAGAGGATGCAGGGGAGGGGTGGGGAGATCAAGCTGTGTGAGGCTTGGGCGCCCCGCTGAGACCCCCGCCCTCGCAGTGCAGAGCGAGAGGGCTGCGAGGGGAGGGGAAGCCATGTCCCGGAGCCCACATCTACCGGACCACAGCCCGTGTGAGCTGGGGGTCCGGTGGGGCAGGGACCCTGCCCAGCATGCAAAGGATGAACCCACCCCACCCTTGCACAAGGGTGGAGATGGCCACAGTCCCCCCACCCCCCCCTTTGGCTCCAGGCCTCCCACACCTGTGGAAGCCCCTGGAGGGAGGGGGAAGACCTGTCTCCCCTGCTTCCTCCCAGACCCGCCCTGTGACCCGGGCAGACCCAGGCCTTTCACTTTTCAGATGGTAAAATGCAAAGTGGGGGTCCCCGCAGCGTCCTCACACCAAGCTCATGCAAACATGCACTGTGCTCCACTGCTGCCCACACACCCCCCCCCAGGTGCCAAAGCCCCCCAAAATGGGTTTAGACCCCCCACTTGCTGGATTGGATTCCTCTCACGCTTTCTGGAACACACAGCCAAGCCAAGGGGGAGACAGGTGCTCCCCACGGAGTCCCCTCCAGCCTCAGTGAGCTTCTCCACAGGGTCCTTCCTTCCTCCCTCTTGCTACTGCCTCCTCGTCACCCTGGCCACTCGGGGAGCCCTCCCTCCTTCCAAAGCCCCCCAAACAGCCCCTCCAGTGCCTACAGGGGCCTCGGTGGGCTGTGAGCCCAGACGAATGCAAGGGTGACAGTTGTTGCAAAATTCAGAGTGCCAGGCCAAGGGGTCTGCAACGAACACCTCTACAAGAGACACTGTGGCATGACAGGGGCGGCTTGGCACCGCACACCCTAGGATGGGGGCGTGTCCCCAAGACCCACCAAGCCCACCTACTTGCCCTAAGGTACCAAATATCTCTGAGGGGCTCCCACCCCCACTCCCCACCCACCCAGCACCACCACCAAATTCTGGGCTCCCTGGAGAAGGTGCTTCTGAAACGTGGTTTCCACGCCTACAAAATCAGAATAGAGGCGGGCAAGGGGCTCCCTGCTCCTGAGAGCGGGGGGCGGGGGGGGGGAGCCCTAGGAGTCCTCCTGCCTCAGCCTCTTCCTGTGGGAGCGACAGCCAGGGACAGTGAAGCGGGTCCCTGTTGGTGATGGAGAGCCAGAGAGGGCGGGTGGCTTCTGCCGGCCAGGCCCTCCGCAGGCGGCACTGAGGGCTCCTGTATCTCCTCCAGCTTCCAGAGGGGGACAGCCCTGTGTCCAGAGCCATGGCCACGTCCTCAGCCAGAGGCCTCTGAGAACACGCTCGCCGTTAGCAAGTGAGCCTTGCGGTGAGGAATGGCACGCCATGGGGAACCTGGGCCGGGGTCTCAGTCAGGGCGTTAGAGAGAAGTGTATGACCCGACCTCCGCTGTTGGGGGGCTTGGGGAGGGACTAAGGAAGCGGGGGTTCACTCTGGACCGGATGCTGCCACAAAGCATCTCAGTCAGTCTTACCTTCCGCCAAGAATGAAAGAACGAAGATGCGGCTTTGGTAAGGAACTAGCTGTCCCTCGTCTCAGCCCAAAGAGGGGCTGTTTCGTCGCCTGTGGGCGGCACGGGGACCTTGTTTTCTGTCTGTGCTTAGACACAGTTATGCAGTGGCCTTGTCCGGCTCCCAAGACGGCCTCGGAGTAGCCTGGTCTGAGCTCGATGCCAGGAAGTGGTTTATGCCCAGCAGGGGAGGACCATGGCAGCAGCCCCCTCCCCCCACCTTCTCTTGCCCACCCAGGGAGTGGGAACAGCTAGAGCACACCTACCTGCCGGCATGGTTCCAAGTATGTCTTCCTCTTAGGTTCGGATGTCTTTCTTTGCGTTCCCTGGCTTTATTGAATTATAATTGACAAATAAAATTGTATATATTAGAGGTGTATGATGTGCTGACTTGATATACCCATGAATTGTGACATGATTGCTGCAGTCAAGTTAATTAACGCCTCCATCACCTCACAATGTACCTGTTCCGAGTGTGTGATGAGAATACTTAAGATCTACTCCCGGCAACTGTCAAGCCTGTAATACAGCATTGTTAACCAGGGTCCCCGTGCCGTAAATGAGAGCCGCACAACTTACTCATCTTACAAGTGGTTTCTACTGTTTAACCAACATCTCCCCATCCCTGCACCCCCAGGCCCAGGCAGCCCCCTGGCTCCTCCCCGTCTCCGCATACGTGACGCCATCCCGTTACTGCTTTTCTCCATCTAAATTCTTTCGCTTGTTCGTTTGAGGTGGTCCCACTGGTTCATGTTTGCTTTTATTAGCTGTGCTTTTGGTGTCAGAGCCAAGAAATCCCTGCACGACCATTGTCAAGGAGTTCTTCCCCTCTGTTCTTTTCTAGGAGTTTTATGGTGTCGGGCTTGTATTCAAGTCTTTGATCCATTTTCAGTTACTTTCTGTGAGTGGTGGAAGGTAAGGGTCCAGTTTCCTTCTTTGACATGCAGACACCCAGTTTTCCCGGCGCCATTTATTGAGGAGACAATCCTTTCCCCATCAGGTGTTTCCGGTGTCCTTGTCAAGGATTAGTTGATGGTATGTGCATGGGTTTGTTTCTGGACTCCCTGTTCTGTCCCATCGGTGGATGTGTCTGTTTTTATGCTAGTACCATACTGTTTTGATTACTATAGCTTTGTAATATAGTGTGAGGCCTCCAGCTTGGCCTCTTTTTCTCAAGATCACTTTGCCTATTTTGGGTATCTTGTGGTTTCAAACCAATATCAGAATTGTTTTTTCTATTTCTGTGAAAAATGCCTTTGGAAGTTTGGCAGGATTGCATGAATTTGTAGATAGCTTTGGTAGTATGGACATTTAATATTTAATTATTCTAATCCAAGACCACAGGATATCTTTCCATTTATTTGTGTCTTCTTCAATTCCAAAGAAATCATTTTTTTTTAAATAAAAGCAAGATAATTCATACATGGGAACCTCCATAAGGCTTTTAGTGAATTTCTCAACAGAAACCTTGCCGGCTAGGAAAGACTGGGATGATATATTAAAAGTGCCAAAAGAAAAAAATATACCAACCAAGAGTACTGGGCCTGGCAAAGCCATCCTTCAGAAATGACCTTCTCAGACAAACAAAAATTGAGGGAGTTTATCACCACTATACCTTCCTTATAAGAAATTCTAAAGGCACTTTTTCAAGCTGAAATGAAAGGACTAATTAGTAATAGAAAGACATACAAGAGTATAAAACTCACTGGTAGAGGTAAGTATGCTGTCAAATTCAGAATATTTTAATACTGTAATGATGGTATGTAAATTACTTAACTTTAGCATAAGGGTTAAAAGACAAAAGTATTAAAAACAACTATAGCCACAATAATTTATTAATGTATACAGAATATAAAAAGATGTAAGTTGTGACATAAAAAAACAAAACGTGGAGGATGAATAAAAGGTGTGCAATTAAACAAGTTGTTATCAGCTAAACATAGATTGTTTTATGAAAGCCTGTTGTCATCACAATGAAAACAAGTTATAGTAAATACACAAAAGAAAAATGGAAAGGAATCAAAGCGTACCAATACAGAATATCATTAAATCACAAAAGAAGACAAAGAGGAAGAAAGGAACTACAAAACAGTCAGAAAATAATGAACAAGACCACACTAGTTAGTTCTTACTTACATATAATTACTTTAAATGTAAATGGATTAAATTTTCAAGTAAAAACACATAGAGTGACTGAATGGATTTTAAAAAAAATAAAAATCAACTATATGCTGCTTACACGAATATGCTAAAGTACAGGGATGGAAATAATATTTCATGCAAATGGAAACCAAAAGAGAACAGGGGTAGCTATACTTACATCACACAAAATAAACCTCAAGTCAAAAGCTATAACAAGAGACAAAGAAGGTCATCAAATATTGACAAAGGGATTAATTCATCAAGGGGACATAACAATTGTAAACATATATGTACCTGACATCATGGTACATAGATATATTAAGCAAATATTAGCTGTTCTGAAGGTAAAAATATACTAGGATGCAAAAATAGTAAGGGACTTCACTACTTCACTTTCACCAATGGATAGACCATCCAGATGGAAAATCAGTAAGAAAATATTATTGAACTACATGTTATAGTAAATGAATCTAATAGACATGTATAGAACATTCCCTTCAACAGTAGCATAATGTATATTCTTCTTAAGCACACACAGAACTTCTCCAGGATGGATCATATGTTAGGTCACAAAAGAAGTCTTAGCAAATTTAAGGAGATTAAAATTATATCAAGTATCTTTTCTGATCACGATAGTATAAAACCAAAATCAATAACAGGAGGAAAACACATTTCTAAGCAATCAATGGGTCAAAGAGAAAGCCAAAAGGAAACATTTAAAAATATCTTGAGAAAAATGAAATGGAAACACAACATGCCAAAATTAATAGATGCAACAAAAGCAGTTCTAAAATGGGAAGTTTATAGAGATAAATGCCTAAATTAAGAAAAAAGATGACTCTCAAATAAACAGCCTAAATTTATACCTTAAGTAACCAGAAAAAGAAGACAAACTAAGCCCAAAGCTAACTGAAAGAAAGAAATAATCAAGATCAGAGCAGAAATAAATAAATAGAAACTTAAAAACAATAGAAAAAGAGCAACAAAACTAAGGGCTGTTTTTAAAAAGATAAACAAAATTGAAAACCTTTAGCAAGACTAAGAAACAAGAGAGAAGACTAAAATAAATAAAATCAGAAATGGAAGAGAAGACATTATAGTTGATATCAAAGAAATACCAAGATCATAAATGACTTCTATGAAAAAGTATACACCAACAAATTGTATAACCTAGAAGAAATGGATAAATTCCTGGAAACATACAACCTTCCAAGTCTGAATCAAAATAAACGGAAAATCTGAATAGATCTATAACAAGTATGAAGATTGAATCAGTAATCAAAAACCTTCCAACAATTAAAGCCCAGGACCATATGATTTTCCTGGTTACTTTCACCAAACATTTAAAGAGGAATTAATGCCAATTCTTCTCAAACTCTCCCAAAAATTGAAGAGGAGGGAATACTCCCAAACTAATTTTAAGAGGCCAGCATTACCCTGATACCAAAGCCAGATAAGGATACTATCTATACATATATATAACCCTAATATGCAAATAGACCGAATGGCAGAACAACTGAACAACCGGTCACTATGACGTGCGCTGACCTCCAGGGGGCGTGCATGGAACATGGCAGGCTTTGGCAGCAGGTGGCAGAGGGCGGAACTTGGTGGGTGTCGGCCACGGCGGGATGGTGGAGCAGGTGAAGGTGAGGCGCCAGTAAGGTCATCGGGGCGAGCCTCTAGTGCAGCGGTTCTCAACCTTCTGGCCCTTTAAATACAGTTCCTCATGTTGTGGCCCAACCATAAAATTATTTTCGTTGCTACTTCATAACTGTAATGTTGCTACTGTTATGAATCGTAATGTAAGTATCTGATATGCAGGATGGTCTTAGGCGACCCCTGTGAAAGGGTCGTTCGACCGCCAAAGGGGTCGCGACCCACAGGTTGAGAACCACTGCTCTAGTGGTTACTGAAAATTCTTTGCTCCCATGTGCCGCAGTCCTGCCTGGTGCTTGCACCTGCTGCCGGCGCCAGCCCCACTTGCACCTGCTGCCAGTGCTCAGTGCCAGCTCCGATCACCCCTCAGGGCTTCTCCACCTCCCCCTGCTCCTGAGGAGGGATTGGGGCCAGTAGCTGCCTCTCATTCCCACTGCCGGTGAAGGCCCCAGTCACACCCACTGCTGGCGCCTGGCACCAGTCCTGATCGCTCAGTGCTGTCAGCAGGTGCGAGTGGCAGCTGCTGTCCCTGATCGCCCCTGAGGGCTTCTCCACATCCCCCTGCTCCTGAGGGGCGATCAGGGCAGCAGCCACCGCTCACACCCACTGCTGGTACCGGCCCCAATCGCTCCGTGTCGTCAGTGGGTGCAAGCGGGGCCGGTGCCATCAGTGCGTGGGAGCAGCGGTGGTGGGGGTAGGGCTGCTGGCAGAGAGGGGACCAGGGGCCCATGGCAGGAGGGGCCAGGCTGGGGCACGGAGGACAGGTTGAGACCTGCCCCTGTGCCCACCGCAGCCTGGCGGCCCACAGTTCCTTTTAAGGTGCACGAATTCGTGCACTGGGCCCCTAGTAAGAAAAGAAAAGTGCAAACCAATATCCCTGATGAACATAGATGCAGAAGTCCTCAATGAAATACCAGCAAACCAAATTCACCAGCACATTGAAAAGATCACAGACCATGGATCAAGTCAGACATGTCCCCAGGATGCAAGGACGATTCAACAAAGGCAAATCAATAAATGTGATATACCACATTAAAACAATGAAAGATGAAATCATCAAATCATCTCAATAGATGCAGAAAGAGCACCTGACAGAATTCAACATCATTTCATGATAAAAACTCTCAACAAATTAGGTTGAGAAGGAATGTACTCAACATAATAAAAGCCACATATGGCCAGCCCACAGGTAACGGCATGCTCAGTGGTGAAAAGTTAAAAGCCTTTCCTCCAAGATCAGGAACAAGAAAATAATGCCCACTCTCATAGTAAAAAAAAAAGCTTTGGGAATCTTAGCCAGAGCAATTCAGCAAGAAGAAATAAAAGGGATTCAGCCCTAGTTGGTTTGGCTCAGTGACTAGAGCATTGACCTGCAGACTGGAGGGTCCCAGGTTCGATTCTGATCAAGGGCACATGCCCGGTTGTGGGCTCGATCCCCAGTAGGGGGCGTGCAGGAGGCAGCCGATCAATGATTCTCTCTCATCATTGATGTTTCTATCTCTCTCTCTCCCTCTCCTTTCCTCTCTGAAATCAATAAAAACCTATTTTTTTTTAAAAAAGGGATGCAAATAAGAAAGGAAGAAGTAAAACTGTCTCTGTTCGAAGATGATACTTTACAGGCTCCACCAAAAACTGTTAGAACCAATAAGTGAATTCAATAAAGTTATAGAATACAATATCAACTTAAAAATCACTTGTTTCTACATACAAAAGAAACTATCTGAAAGAAAAATTAAACCAATCTCATTTACAATACCATCAAGAAAACAAACAAAAAATGTAAGAATAAATGTAACCAAGGATGTAGACGACCTGTACACTGAAAACTAGAAGACATTGATGAAAGAAATTGAATAAGACACAAATAAATGGAAAGATATACTGTGGTCTTAGACGAAAGATGAGTATTGTTAAATGTTCATACTACCTAAAGCCTCTCATCTATAAATTCTATGCAATTCCTATTAAATATCAATGGCATATTTCACAGATCTAGAACAAATATTCCAAAAATTTATATGGAACCAAAAAAAAAAGATCCTGAATAGCCTCAGCAATCTTGAGAAAGAATAACAAAGTTGGAGATATTACAATACCTGATATCAAATGATACTACAAGCCCATTGTAATCAAAACAGCCTGGTACTGGCATAAAAATAAGCATATAGACCAATGGAACAGAATGGAGAACCCAGAAATAAACCCACCCCTTTATGGCCAATTAGTATTTGACAAAGGAGGGAAAAGCATACAATGGAGTAAAGACAATCTGTTCAATAAATTGTGTTAGGAAAATTAAATAGGTGTATACAAAAAATGAAACCAGAGCACCAACTTACCCCATTTACAAGAATAAACTCAAAATAGATAAAAGACTTAAGTGTAAGTTGTGAAACCATAAAAATTCTAGAAGAAAACATAGTCGGTAAAACATCAGACACCTCTCATAGCAATAATTTTGCCAAAATATCTCCTAGGGCAGTGGTTCTCAACCTTCTGGCCCTTTAAATACAGTTCCTCATGTTGTGACCCAACCATAAAATTATTTTCGTTGCTACTTCATAACTGTAATGTTACTACTGTTATGAATTGTAATGTAAATATCTGATATGCAGGATAGTCTTAGGCAACCCCTGTGAAAGGGTCGTTCGACCGCCAAAGGGGTTGCGACCCACAGGTTGAGAACCGCTGTCCTAGGGCAAGGTAAACACAGGAAAGATGAGAGATGCAAATTATAACCACAATGGGGTATCACCTCACACCTGCCAGAATTACTATCATCAATAAATCAGCAAACAACAAATGTTGGTGAGGATTTGGAGAAAAGGGAACCTTCATGCACTGTTGGTGGGAATGCAGCTTGGTGCAACCACTGTGGAAAACAATATGGTGTTTCCTCAAAAAATTAAAAATGGAACTGCTTTTTGGACAATCCCACTTCTGAGAATACATCCTAAGAAATATGAAACACTAATTTAAAAGAATATATGCACCCCTATGTTCATTGCAGCCATCCTATCTAATAAAAGAGAAACATGGTAATTAGCCATACCTCCACTACCCTTCCCATTGGCTAATCAGGGCGATATGCAAATTAACTGCCAGCCAAGATGGCCGCCGGCAGCCAGGCAGCTTGAAGCTAACAGGAGGCTTGCTTGCTTCAGTGACAGAGGAAGCCAATGTTCCCCGCCTGCCGCTGCCGGCCTCTGAGCATGCAGTTTGAAACATTGTTACAAATATAGAAGCTAAACAAAACCCCAGCTTTCAGCCAGCTGGGATCTCAGAGCTGGAGTTGAAACAGTGTTTCGATTATAGAACCCAAACAAACCAGACACCTGCTTTCAGCAGCGGAGGTCTCAGAGCTGGAGCCGAGCCTCAGAGCTAAAGCTGGCCCAGAATTAAAAAAAAAAGAAAAAAAGGAGTGGTTGGGAGCTTCAGTCACCTGCCAGCCTGAAAACAGCCCTCAGCCCCTCACCCAGACTGGCCAGGCACCCCAGTGGGGACCCCCACCCTGAAGGGGGCGTGACCAGATGCAAACAGCCACCATCCCCTCACCCAGGCTGGCCAGGCACCCAAGCGGGACCCCCACCCTGATCCAGGACACCCTTCAGGGCAAACCAGCCAGCCCCCACCCATGCACCAGGCCTCTATCCTATATAGAAACAGGGTAATATGCCTCCCAGCACTGGGATCAGCGTGACAGGGGGCAGCGCCCAAACCCCCTGATCGCCCTGCGGCTCTGTGTGTGACAGGGTGCGTGCCCCAAACCCTTGATCGGCCCTGCTCTGTG
>NW_005871527.1:602543-606726 GCF_000147115.1 Myotis lucifugus | reverse complement strand
CAAGGCCCCACAGAAGCTTGCATTGCTTCACAGCTGGGTCTCATCTGGCACCTCTAAACCCCAAACAAGGAAGGGGAATCTGCAGATCTCTCCATAGCTCCTGTTGGGTAGCCTCAGGCAGAGGCTAAATTAGCACCTCCTTAGAGATCCAAGAGCCCGTGTACCCAGTGGTCAGATTGGGACCATCCAGATTACAACTCCTCAGATCCATAAGGGACACACTCAAGAGGTAGACTCAGTGAGCACCAAAGCCCCACTGAAGCAAGTCTTGCCCCAGAAGGGTGTCTCCAGCACAGAAGTTCTCCCACTGTAGACACAGCTGATTCTCACAGCCAATTGGCCTGGAGGTCAATTCCTCCCAGTGATACCAACAACAATCAAGGTTTAACTACAACAAGACTGTGCACACAGCCCACAAAGGGGTGCACCAAGAGTGTCCACCTCAGGTAATAGGGGAGGCTGAGCCACTGGGCCCTATAGGACACCTAGCACACAAAGCCACTCTACCAACACAGGGAAGCAGCCAAAATGTGGAGACAAAGAAATAGATCACAAATGACAGAAATGGAGGAAAGCAAACTACTGGATATAGAGTTCAAAACCACAGTTATAAGGTTACTCAAGAATTTTCTAGAAACCGCCAATAAATTTAGTGAGACCCTCGAGGGTATGAAAAAAGACCAACTAGAAATTAAGCATTCACTGACTGAAATAAAGAATATTATACAGGCACCCAACAGCAGACCAGAGGAGCGCAAGAATCAAGTCAAAGATTTGAAATGCGAAGAAGCAAAAAACACCCAACACGGAAAAGCAAAATGAAAAAAGAATCCAAAAATACGAAGATAGTGTAAGGAGCCTCTGGGACAGTTTCAAACGCACCAACATCAGAATTATAGGGGTACCAGAAGATGAGAGACAGCAAGATATTGAAAACCTATTTGAAGAAATAATGACAGAAAACTTCCCCCACCTGGTGAAAGAAATGGACTTACAGGTCCAAGAAGCGCAGAGAACCCCAAACAAAAGGAATCCAAAGAGGACCACACCAAGACACATCATAATTAAAATGCCAAGAGCAAAAGACAAAGAGAGAATCTTAAAAGCAGCAAGAGAAAGAGACTCAATTACCTACAAGGGAATACCCATACGACTGTCAGGTGATTTCTCAACAGAAACTTTGCAGGCCAGAAGGGAATGGCAAGAAATATTCAAAGTGATGAATACCAAGAACCTACAACCAAGATTACTTTATCCAGCAAAGCTATCATTCAGAATTGAAGGTCAGATAAAGAGCTTCACAGATAAGGAAAAGCTAAAGGAGTTCATCACCACTAAACCAGTATTATACGAAATGCTGAAAGGTATCTTTTAAGAAGAGGAAAAAGAAGAAAAAGGTAAAGATACAAATTATGAACAACAAACATGCATCTATCAACAAGTGAATCTAAGAATCAAGTGAATAAATAATCTGATGAACAGAATGAACTGGTGATTATAATGAATCAGGGACATAGAAAGGGAATGGACTGACTATTCTTGGGGGGGAAAGGGGAGTGGGAGATGCGGGAAGAGATTAGACAAAAATCGTGCACCTATGGATGAGGACAGTGGGTGGGAAGTGAGGGCAGAGGGTGGGGCGGGAACTGGGAGGAGGGGAGTTGGGGGGGGGAAAAAAAGAGGAACAAATGTAATCTGAACAATAAAGATTTAAAAAAAAAAAAATCAACAAACAACAAGTGCTGGAGAGGATGTGGAGAAAAAGGAACCCTCTTACCCCTATGTTCATAGCAGCACCATTTACCATAGCTAAGATTTGGAAACAGCCTAAGTGCCCATCAGCAGATGAATGGATTAGAAAACTGTGGCACATCTACACAATGGAATACTTAAAAAGAAGGAGTTAAAAAGAAGGAGTTCTTACCATTTGCAACAGCATGGATGGAACTGGAGAGCATTATGCTAAGTGAAATAAGCCAGTCAGAGGAAGATAAATATCACATGATCTCACTCATTTATGGAATATAATGAACAACATAAATTGATGAACAAAAACAGATCCAGAGACAGAGAATCATGGATCAGAACGTCAAATTGAGTAAAGTTGTATGTTTTCCCCCACGTCCCACATGGTTCAGGGTTCAGGATCTGGAAGAGGGCCGCACGCAAATGAAAGAGACAAGACAAGAAATAATAATTTGGAAATATTGGGGGGCAGGGCGGGCAAGTCCAACTCAAGGGGAAGGACTTCCACTGGTGCTCAGGCCTTGCCAACATTTTATTGGTTTGGGGTACACCCATGGCCCTTAGGCAGGCAATTTTCAGTAACAGGCAGACTAGCCCACCAGCAAGGATTTACATAATAGTAAATGGGGAAGTTGCTTCAGCTACCATTGTCTGGACCAGGGGTCCTCAAACTACGGCCCCGCGGGCCACATGCAAATACAAATATTGTATTTGTTCCCGTTTTGTTTTTTTACTTCAAAATAAGATATGTGCAGTGTGCATAGGAATTTGTTCATAGTTTGTTTTTTTTAAACTATAGTCCGGCCCTCCAATGGTCTGAGGGACAGTGAACTGGCCCCCTGTTTAAAAAGTTTGAGGACCCCTGGGACTCTGGACTAACAGTGGGTGCACAGCCCTGACCATTGCCAGAGCTCAAGGGTCGCCAGCCTTCCGGGATCCTTGTCCACACCCCTCTGCTAGTGAAGACAATGGATGACTTCCGGCACAAACCTCAGAGGGAAGGTAGGGGAGGGTGGGGGTAAGGGAGAGAGATCAACCAAAGGACTTGTATGCATGCATATAGGCCTAACCAGTGGACACAGACACCAGGGGGGTGAGGGCATGAGTGGGGAGGGGGGTAAGGGAGGGATAAGGACACATATGTAATACTTTAATCAATAAAGAAATTAAAAGTGAAAAAAAAAAGAGCTACAGGACAAGGCTGTCATGAGCATCTAATTAAAGCCTGTATATAAATACCACATTAAATGTGAAAAAAAAAAGGTGTGTTGCATTTACACAATGGAGTGTAAATGCAACTATGTGGCCATTAAAAAAAAAAGGAGGAAATCTTCCCTTTTGTGACAGCATAGATGGACCTGGAAAGCGTTACGCTAAGTGAAATACTAGTAAACCAATCTGAGTGGACCAGGAGCCTGAGCCCTGTGGGGTCTGTGGCTTCAATGCTGCTTCTTGGCCCCAAGGGGGGGGCTTCTCCAAAGCCTGGGGGTGTCCTTGCAGGAAGGAGACTTGGCTTTGGGGCAGTTGGGGTCTCAGAGTGTTTGAAACAAGCTGGTGCCTTCAGAACAGCCATTCACAAATCAACTGTGACTGAATCATGAGCACACGGATCCCAGTTCCCATGGAATGCAAATGGGTTTCTAGATGTTGGGGAGTAGGTTGGATTTTTTTAAGGGCATCTGGACATGGGCCTGTGCTGGCTTCTGGGGACCCGGACACCAGTGGAGAGGAGACAGGCTGTGCGGAGGGACATGAACACAGGTGTCCGACGCCCATATGGCTGTGACCGCACCCTGAGGTGCTGCCTGCATTCCTTCCATGGCATCCCCAGCAGCCCTGTTACTGACTCAGCCCATTTTATAGATGGACAAACTGAGACTCAGCCTGGGCAAGGCCCTGGCCTGCAGGAGGCACAGATAGGATCTGGACCCTGCTTCCCTGGCCTCTGATCGCTGAGCCCTTTTTCTACAGGAGGAGGGTTCAGGAGCCCTGCGGGGATCAGCGTGGCTCCGGAGGGGCTGCAGCGTTTGGGCAGGGCCTGGGCCGGGGCAGAGGTGCCTTGGGCTGGTGGGGCGGCCTCAGCCGTGCTGTGAGGATGCTGAATCCCATTGGGTGACATGTTCTGGCAGGTTTCAGGCACCCAGATGGGCCTCAGGCCAACAAGCAGGCACAGTGTCTCCCACTGGTGGTCCAGACACCACTTGGAACGGTGGATGGGGGGGATCTTAGTTCCTTAGTCATGGGGTGCAAAATGAACCCTCAGGGTGGGGCTACTTTGCTTGTGCCAGCTTCCGAAAATCCCTTCTTCTTCTGGCCCCCCACCCAACAGGTGTCTTGGGCTTCTGGCCTGACCCCCCTCCTTTCCCCCCTCCCCCCAATGGCTTCTGGTTGTCCGGGTGGACTTCTTCCCCAGAAGTCCCAAGCTGCTGGGGGGACC
>NW_005871527.1:584334-600940 GCF_000147115.1 Myotis lucifugus | reverse complement strand
CTGGGCCGGGGGCGCGGGCCGGCCTCTGAGGCCGCTCACAAAGGAGCCACATCGCTCCTGGAGACGAGAAGAAAGAGGCCCTGCTTGCGTTTAAAAATAGATGCCGGGCCCATGGTGTTCTGGCCCCGTCACCCTGCCTGGCCTTGGAACACGGCGATCCTCCTCCGGGGGTTGGCCCCCTCCTGCCCCGCCACCCCAGGAGGGCGAGGCAGCCCCGCCGACATCAAGTTCATGTTTTTTCATCCACGAGGTTGTGTCTTCACTCCAGGTCCCCCCGGGGCTGCCCCTGGGGTGGAGTAGGGGTGATGGATGGATGAGTCCCCTGGGGCTGCCGTAACAGATCCCAGGGGGGCAGGTGTGCAGGGAGGGGTGGGGACAGAGGAATATGGAGGAAGGGTGGGCTGAAATGGGGTCCCCAGGCTAGCGACCCCCCACAACACCTCTGAGGGGTGTCTCCACCTGGCCTCAGCTTGCAGGCAACCTGGGGATTTGCACAAACTAAAACCATTTACTAAATTAGCTCAAAGCAGGGCCTGGGCTGCTGAGAGCCAGAGATTTGGGTGGTTTTGTGTAAACATGGAAAACTGGGGCTCTTTCCCTGGGTGGGGCAGCTGCCCCTCGAAGAGGGAAGGCGTCCCTGCTCCTGGGCTTGTGTCCCCGTGTCCGGCTCTGGAGGAGGACCCTGAGGGGGTGCTGTCCCTCGGGGCCCTGCCCCAGCGGCCCCTTAGCTGTGGTGCAGCCGGTGGACTTGGGGGTCTGTGCGAGGGATTTCCGAGTTGCCTCCCTGATCAGAAAGGTTTCTGGAGTTCAAGGGCACAGAGGCTTCTGATGTGTGGGAACTGTGGGTTTCAAGAGTCAGGTTCTGATGCTGAGGATGTGGACTCCACGTTCATGCTGCTGCCACCTTCCTGTGCAAACTCGGGGCCCAGCTGACTCTCAGAGGACAGCGGACAGGGTCAGCCTGGGAAAGTGGCCCCGCCGCCTGGCAACGGGCAGCGCTCGCCTGCTTTGCTCGGGGACGCTCCCCGTGGGCCCTCGGGCTATAGAGTTGGCCACTCCATGGACCTGACAGTGGCCTGTGCCTGGTGGACTCACCCACCTGGACCCCAGGGGTTAAGTGCACCCACCCTGTGATGCTCTGAGCTCACCGCCTCCGGACAGACTCTTGATACCTCTGGCTCCCCGTTCTTCCCCCCAAAACTGCAGAAGTTACAGTCTCGTCCCCGTGGAGTCCTCAGTTCAGCACGGGGACAGACTTACTGGGAGAGAGGGACCTGCAGGCTGGACTCTCCAGGGTCAAGGCCTGGCTGGCTGCCACTGTCTGACCTTGGGCTTCCTCTCTGAATCTCAGTTCCCCTGGCTGTGAAATGGGACTGTGCCCACCTCTTCACTTTTGTGAGGATTGAGTGAGGTGGTGAATGTGTTTGCCTATGGGGACAGGAGATGAAAGGGAGTGTTATGTTGTCCTCCTTATAGGTGATTGGTTCTCAGGAGCCCATGGCCACTGGAAGCCATTTATTTTCCGTCCCTTCATTTTGCTCATGACCTTGGGAGGCTGAAAAAACCGTGACTGGAAGGGTTTTCAGTGGTGGTTAAGCCTGGGCTCAGGCCTTAAAAGGTCGTGACCCTAAAAGTTTCACTTTCCATCCATCCATCTATCCATCCGTCCATCCATTCATCTATCCATCCGTCCATCCATCCATCTATCCATCCACCATCCATCCATCCATCCATCCATCCATGCATCCATCCATCCACCATCCATCCACTCACATCTTCTATTTGTCCATCCATCTCTCCATCCACCCATCCATCCACCCACCCTTGTCATCCGCCATTGGATTATCCCCTCACCACTCGCCTCTCCTTTAAGTGTCCACAAACACTTCCTCCTTGTTGGGCACGGGGAACCCAGACTGCGTCAGACCCACCTGTCCGGAGGGACGCCTGGGCTGCAATGGAGACCTCAGTTCAGCACAGAATCTCAGAATGGAATGGCCTGGGGAACCGTGGTGGGGATTACACAGGTGCCCAAGGGGGCTCAGAACCAGCCAGGGGAGGCGGGGAGGGCTGAGTGAAAAAGGTGAAGGGATTTAGCAAAAAAAAAAAAACAAAAAAAAACCCACAAAAAACAAACAAAAAACACCAAACACCCCAAACTTAAAGAAACAGACCACAGGATGGTGATAGCTGGGGGTGGGGGTGGGGGTGGGGAAGAAGAGGGTAAGGGGGAGGTAAATGGGACAGAAGGAGACTTGACTTTGGGTGGTGAACACACAATACAGTATACAGGTGATGTGTTATAGAACTGTACACTGGAAACCAATATACTTTTATTAGCCACTGTCACCCCGATGAATTCAATAAAAATTAAAAAAAAGAACCAGGCCGGGGAAGGGGGTGATGCTGTAGGGGCCTTCCTGGAGGAGGCAGCTGCCCAAAGACCAGAGAGTCCAGGCAGGCCCTCCTCCCCGGCCCCCCGGGCCCGCCTGCTCACGGAGCCGGAGCCGGGAGCCCCCCTCACTCTGCGATCTAATCCCAGTTCCCTGGGTGCCGGTGCCGCAAGTCTCCTAGACGCGAACAGATAAAAACATCACAATAACCACAGCCAGACAGAAATAATAACAATCCCCAGCGCCGAGAACAAATGGGATGCTGTCGCTTACATCTCAATAAATTGCAAAATTTATCTTCCTGTGCCGGTCCTCTCCTTCTCTATTTCATTTACAGTGGATTTTTAATAAAAAAAAAAAGGGGGGGGGTTGATAAAAATCAAAGCAACATAATCAAAAGAGAAAAGTTTGACATTTATAGATGTTGTTTATTACTCCAGTGTTTTAAAGTATTAAAAAGGCACGCCGAAATTAGTTTCCTATCAAACGTCACATTTTCACCAAGTTCTCGCCCGCAAACTATTTAAACTTTGTTCTCTGGAACGGAGTCAGGCGTCTCCACGAGGAGGACGCGGGGAGAGTCCCCAGGCCTGCGAGGATGTTTTCCTCCGCCTCGCTGCGCCGCTGAAACTACGATGGTGCCGCGCTGTCTTTAATCGAATGGGCTTGGAAAAGGCGTCGGCTTTTTTGTCGTTTGTTCCCTTGCACAGGAATATTGGTTGCTGTTTCTGTGTGTCCCGTAAAACCCACACTAGCTGGAAGCTGCGATGGCAAAGGTCTTCTGACCACAGCCCAGTCCAAACTTTTCCCGATGGACCCAAGCCTGGCCCCGAACGAAGGAGCTGATCGAAGCTGTTCTCTCGGGGGAGGCCACTGCCAGGGTCTCGGTGGTGAGCGTCCCTTCCTGGCACAGAGACCGCGCTCACCCAGCAGGGAGGGAGGACACGTTGAAAGGAGGGCAGGTGCCTGGGGCACAGAGACCACAGAGCACCTGGTGCCTGGAGACGGGCGTAGCCAGGCCCGCACGGGGGTCAGTTTCCCATCTTAGACATGGAGGCCGGGGTTCCTGCTCCTGGGCCCCCCTGAGCATATGTGTCAGGGAGAGGCAGGGAATCAGGAGGTGGGGTCTGCTTCTATTGTGCACCGGACATGTTCCTGGGCCAGGTTGCTTCTCCCCCTGAGTCTGTCCCAATGACTGGGTGTCCCTCGGCCTCAGTTTTCCCATCTGTGAAATGAACAGAAAGACCCCCCAGCCAAGGGGATACAGGCACCAAATACTCTTCTCCATTCTGAGGCCTCCCCCATTTGGGGATTCTGCAAAGCTGTGGTCATCCTGGGGCGTGATCCCAGAACCAGCCTCTGAAGGAGTCTTCTCCCCCCACACCCCACCTCTGCTCCCCACCTCCCCTGTGAGCAGCATTGGGGTGCGGAGGCAAGGCCTGCTTCTCCCTCTGCCCCCTGCACTCCCCCAAGGAAAGACAGTCTTCCAGATTCCAGAAGCTTCTGAAGGGATTGCATCATCCTCCAGACCCAGATCTCCCCAGATGCTCCGAGTTGGCTGGCTGGAGGATGAGACGGGGAGGACAGCGGTGCCAAGAAGCGGATTTCCAGATGATGAGAGAGGGCGGACTGAGTTATGCTGCCTGTCTCGGAAAAATCGGTGCCAACGGCTGTCAGGGAAATTTCCTCCCAGGAAAGTCACAAGAATAAGTAAAAGAGGGGAGAGAGGAGCCCACTCCTGCAGGCGGGGCCAGGCTGGCCTGGAGAAGCAGCGGAGACAAGGAGAAAAGCATTAGGGGAGGCGGCCCCCAGGGCACAGCCGGGCCCCAGGACTCCCCTTGACTCTGGGGACCCCCCAGTGTGGCCAGGGAAACCAGCCCACAGACACCAGGGTCTACAAAGGTGCATGTACCCGGGGGCCCAGCCACGTCCTGGGGAGAGCCCAAGGAGGCAGAATAAATCCAACTTTAGGTCTAGACCGGTGGTTCCCAGCATGGGGCACACGCCCCACAGGAAAGCAATTTGATTTTTAAGGGGGCAATTCGAGAATGAGTTATTAATAACGAATTTTTTGCATTTCTTATGGTTCTAGGGGCCTCATATACAGTTTATAAATATATATTGTGACCTATTTATGCATTTGAGTTCTCTATTATGTTTTGAAACTATTCGTTATTTTTTCATATCACTTCATTATTATTATTTTTAAACAATTTCTTAGCCATTTCTTCCTCAATACTTCAGCTGTCTTTTCGTTCTTTTATTTTTCTCTTTCATGGATGCCATGTTCTTTGGAAGCTTGTTTAGACCAAGTTAGTGGCCTTTTAGGGCTCCTCCACCTGAATAGTTCACTTTTTGAATAATAAGAATTATATGTCACTGGGGGGCATCGGGATTTTAGAGATGCTTAGGTGGGGCATGGCCAAAAAAAAGCTGGGAACCACTGGTTTAGGCGATATACTATATTCAGAAACAGCTAGAGATGAGTTATTATGCCATGCCACAGCAGGGAAATGATAATAGATGATAACAAACAAAGCCTGCAAATTTCAGTGGCTTAATCCTGTCAGATCCTGCTTCCCGAATGATTCAATATGAGCGCTTCCTCTACAGGTGACTCGGGGACCCAGGCCCCTTCTATCTTGTGGCTCTGCCGTCCCCTGGGGCTCGGAGGGTGCAGCTGTGTCGCAAGGACCGGAGCCTGGAGCTCTCCCATACCCTTTGGAGAACAAACATGTCCAGGCCGGAAGAGAGGAGGCTAGCAATGGGGGCAGGGCAGGAAGTCCTCCCAGAGATGCAGGGCCATGCAGAGAACAGGACGGCAGTGACAGGGTGGGGTGGTGTCTGGGGAAGGGGGAGGCAGAGTGTCCCAGGGGACCCAAGACTGCACCCTGAGTTTGCTTCTCCTGGTTCTCCCTTCTGTGGGAGACTGGGCTGTGCCAGCCCTGCTGGGGGAGCTGAGATAGCAATTGGGCCCCAGAGGGCAGTGAATCCGAGAGCAGGACACGAGTGAGGGACCCCCACCTCCTGCCACTGACAAGAGCCCTCCTGACCACACTCCACTCAGGCGCTGACCCAGGCTGCAGCCCTGCCTGCCTGCCCAACCCCGTCTTAGCGAAGGACCCTGCTAAGGCTGCTTGGCAAGAATCCCCCCACCTTTCACGTCTGATCGAGAGCTTCCGAGTAATCTCCCAGCCACTGACACCCACTCCCCTCTGCTCCTAGGCTGTGAATCCCCAGCCATCTCTGCTGCATTCGGGGTCACTCTCTCACCCCATTTCCCTAGTCTGGAATAAAGTCTTCATTCCCATTTTTCACTCATTTGGTGCAACAAATTCTCTTTAATGCTACCACGAGTCAGACACAATCTCTTTATCTAGAACAAGCATGTCAAACTCGCGGTCCACAAGGAATATTTTTTTGTGGCCCAGCCAATATAACGGTATGTAAGAAACATTTTAATAAAAGTTTTGTAACTTAATTTTTACAATACCCTGTTATACATAATCATTAATAACGAACTACAATGTTCACTGATGACTGATTGCTATAATCGTGTTGCATTCATTGACCTTACGTGCCTTACATGCAGGCGCACCATTTCTCTCCACTAATACCAGCAGCAAATATTTCAGCAGCCAATGGCCAGGCCACATCATTAGTCTTGGACTGACTTGTTTGCTGTGCGCAACAGGAAATATTTTGCTTTTGGAGAACAAGAAAAATGGGTTTATTTGCATTACGAGTATTCATTTGTGCAGTTATTCAGTGTCTGATAAGTTAATGTTCAAGAAAAATATTAATTTTTATTAAAATGTTCTATTACTTTATGTTAAAGATGACTCATTTATCTCAGCCCTTTATGTTCAGCATGTCTCTATCGAAATAAACCTACGTTTCTATGAAAATTGAAGCGTTTGTTTTTTTTGCGGCCCACATAAACATAAACCTTGGTTATTTGGCCCATGTTAGCCTTTGAGTTTGACATGATTGATCTAGAACATTCCTTCCAGAACCATTCTTGCAAACTGAGAGTTAGGGGTGACCGAGGGGGGCTTTGCCCACACGGGCAATGGTGTGGGAGCGTGGAGGTCATGGCAGGCCGGGTGGAGGCGAGGCTGCAGGGGAGGGTGTGGACTTCACGCTTGTTCTGTGGCCCCAGGCTGGGCCAGAAATTCAGGTGGAGAAACTGTGGCTGAGGGTGGGACCTCCTGCTGTCCAGGGTGGAAGAAGGGCACCCACAGGGGTGGGGCACAGGTGGGCACAGTGCTGGTCCGGGCTCCCTCTGCCCATCCGCACCCCCCAGGGCCCGTCCTGCCTCTGCTGTGTCCTCAGGCTGGGAGGGCACGGAGTCTCCCGGGGGAACGGGTCCCAGGCCAGGGCATGAGAGTGCTCCGGGCAGGGACGGGGCGCCCTTCTTTGAAGGCCGTCTTTATTTTTAAACCTCTTCTGCCCAAGTGCCAGCTGAGGCTATTTTTTGAGATCAGCCATTCACCCCAGGGCCATAGGGCTCTTCTGAAAACCCTCATTAAATTGTCCGTGGGCAGAAACCAAATAGTTGGCCCCAGGGTATCCAGGTTCCTTGAGAGCCCGGTGCCCGATTGTGTGGCCTCCTTGTGCAGGTCCTCCGAGAGGGGCGGCGAGGGGACTTGGCCGGCCACCGAGGTCTTGTTAGTGTCTTTTCCTTCAGAAATCAGATCTGTCTTCCAAAACCACGCTCCCCGGAGTTCATGAATATTCTCTCTGTGGACACACACGCCCCGAACTCCCCCCGCCACCCCGGGAGGGCACCCCGTCCAGTGAGTAATTAATTAGCACAATGACCCGAGGGCAGGACCTTGGACAGGGGCGGGAAGGCTTTGTTGTGGGTGAGCAGGAGGGGTGGGAGCTCCAAGGGCCTGGTCATAAGTGGCCCCCAGCCCTCTGCGGGGTCACATGGGGGAAGAGGCCACATTTTAGCTCTGGGAGTAGAGCAGAAGCACTGAATTTGAACTCAAAATCACCTTTATTTGCTGTGCAATAACTGGGTCAATTATTTAAACTTTCCCTAGAATTGGGGGGAAAAGAGGTAGAGAGCAAAATACGGGGTGTCCCCCCCAAAGTGTATATGCACTTTAATAGCAGCTAGCTCAATTTTGAAAATGAAATATATTTTAAGAAACACTGCCTTTATAATGATTCAAAGTGTGTGCATACATTTTTTTTGGGGGGGGGACACCTCATATTGCTGGGAGGTTCCTTAGAGGAAAGAATATAATATGCTGAGTCAAATGCAGAAAGGACCACCTATGAAGCTCTCACGGGGGCCAGGCCCTGTGCCAAGCACTTTCAATTAGCATCTTGTAGGATTACTTGTCACCATAAACATACCCATTGTTCAGATGGAAAAACTAAGATTTGGGGAGTAAAGAACTCGCCGTCGGCCCCCAGCTCCCAGGTGGGGCTCTATGCTGTGACCGTTGAGTTCCAGCTCATGGGGCTGGGACCTGGGCACCAACACTCCCCTCCCTACCCAGCAACAAGCACCGTCCAGAAACCCGACTTCTGCAGTGGGATGGGATGGGGGGAGACCTGGGGAGCCGGGGGGAGGCCATCCTGGGGCTGGGCTTTGGGTGCAGGCCCAGCAGAGAGGGAGAGATGGGTCATTTCTATCGCTCGGAACCAGGTGGAACCCATCTTTGGTGATAGCTTCATTGTTACTTAGTGATTGAGAGGGGCGGGGCCTCCTTGGGCGCTGGGGATGCTCTGTGATTGGATGGAGGGTTCCTGAGTGTCTACAGAGATGAAATTCCTCCAATGGCAGATGTCCTTATAAGTACAGATGAGGAGGAGGCCCGGTGAAGACACAGGCAGGGATCAGAGTGCTGCAGCCACAACCCAATGAAGGCTGGAGCCCCCAGAAGCTGGAAGAGGCGAGGGGGTTCCAGGGATGCCCCAGCAGTCAGCGCCCTGGTCTGTACCTGCAGCTCTCATGCCCTGATGTGCTGGGGGGGACCCTTGAATGTGGGTGGGGAGCCAGTAGGTGAGTTCAATTCTCCTCCCTTCTTGACACCATGAGTCTCCGTCTCTCTGAGCGTTTACCCTCCTCTGATGCTGGGCAGGTGGGCAACGCCGCAGAGGGAGGGGAGGGAGCACCCTGAGGATAGCCCAAGGGGTGTGGCAGGCTCAGGAGAACCTCGGCCACATGGCCATCGACTGTAGCGTGGGCCAAAAAATCATGTCGTCGTCACCAAAGGAATACTACACAGCAAGGAAAAAGACGGAGCTAGCCACAGTCAACAGCACAGGTGAATCTCCTAGACCTGCTGCTGAGCTAAACGGTCATTTATACCGTTCAGAACCAGGCAGAACCCATCTTTGGTGATAGCTTCATTGTTACTTAGTGACTGAGAGGAGCCAGGCCTCCCCGGGCCCTGGGGTTGCTCTGTGATTGGATGGAGGTTCTCTGTAAAATTCCTCCAATGGCAGATGTCCTTATAAATGCAGATGAGGAGGAGGCCGTGTGAAGACAGAGGCAGGGATCAGAGTGCTGCGGCCACAACCCAAGGAGAGCTGGGGCCCCCAGGAGCTGGAAGAGGCGAGGAAGGGCCCTCCCCGTAGAGCCTCTGGAGGGAAAGTGGCCCTGTGACACCTTGACTCTGGACTTCAGGCCTCCAGAACCGCGAGAGAGCACATGCTTGCTGTTTTGAGTGCTCCCGTGTGTGCTGATTTCCGACGACAGCCACAGGACATTAGTATGGGAGGCAGGCGGACCTTTTTCTTTTCTTTTTAAAATATATTTTATTGATTTTTTACAGAGAGGAAGGGAGAGGGATAGAGAGTTAGAAACATCGATGAGAGAGAAACATCGATCAGCTGCCTCCTGCACACCCCCTACTGGGGATGTGCCCGCAACCCAGGTACATGCCCTTGACCGGAATCGAACCTGAGACCCTTCAGTCCGCAGGCCGACGCTCTATCCACTGAGCCAAACCGGTCAGGGCAGAGGCAGGCAGACCTTGGCTCAGGCCCGGGGTTTGACAATGACTCCCGTGTGACCTCAGGGAGGTCACGTTGCCTCTCCAAGTGCCTGTCTCCTCAACCGAAGGCTCCCCTCCCTGCCTTCCCACGCCGTGAGGAAGAGATGAGATGTGTTCCCTGCTGATCTGCATAGAACAGCTGGTTCCTGGGGGAAGAGGAGGCCATGCTGGGGAAGGCAGAAGATCTTGCTGCAGATTCTGAGACGGGGAGCTCACCACCTGCAAGGCTGCCCGAGTCCGCTCCTTGGGGAACAGTGCCAGGCGCCAGGAAGCCCCTGGTTATACCAGTCTGTATACCTGCCGGCTCTACAGAGCGCCTACTTCTTTGTTTCCCACCCTGACCCCTGGAGACAATGGTCTCAGCCCCAGTGGCCCAACTCCGCCAACACTCCCTCTCCGGGCCTCAGCCCCGGCCACCCCTGGCCACCTCGGTTGGCCGCCGGATTCAGACCCTCGACAGATCCCCGGGCGGGAGGAAAACCCACCCGCCGGCGGTCTTTTACGGTAAGCAGGGTTCTCGTAAGCTGAGGTCATCCTCCCACCAAATGAGAGAATAGACGGGGAGCAGCTCATGAGCTATAAAGAGGTTACGGAATCTTATCAGATTATGTCGTCCTGCCAGATGTCCACAGAAACGTTCGCTGTCATATCCCATGAACGTGTGTCCGTAGCCATGTCCAGGCACGCGCCCTCCCTAACCAGCCCCACATGTCAATTGTAGCCACGTCGCTGACGAGAGCTGACATGCCTTGGCCCATCCTCGGCCAGTGTTAACTCACAGTCCCCACAACAGCCCTGGAAGCCATGGCCGGGTCCCTGTTCTCTTAAAGTGAACACTGAGGCATAGACATGTGAGGCCGTTTTCTGCACACACACACACACATACACACACACACACATTGAATGTAGATACATTGGTCGATGGATTTGCTAATTCACTTATTCATTACAGAGAAGGTTTCGGGAAGGGTGGGAACGAGGCTGCGTACCAACACACAGGTCCTGGCCACGCTGGCCCGGTCCCTGCTGCTGCTCTGTCCTCTGCCCTCCCTGGCCCCGGCCACACACACCTCCTTGCTGTTCCCAGAACTTTCGAGGTTCTTTCTGGGCAGGAGGCTTTGCCGTCCCTGTGGCGAGGCTGGCTTTCTCCTTAATCCGCTCTCAGCGAGAATGTCGCCTCCTAGCAGAGGTCTCCGCTGTCTCTGCTTCTCCCGCTGCAAAGCAGCCCCCCTGTGCCTCCCAGTGCCAGTCACTGCCCCCCATTCCTGTTTGATTCTAGTCCCAGCACTCACCCCTGATGTGAAATGGTCCTGATTGTTTACTTGTTGTCTCCTAAGCGTCACTAACCCCAGCCTCTCCCGGCAGCCTCCCACTCAGCCATGGCTCTGGCCCTCGCCCCTTGCACGGTGACTGGCATGAGCTTGTGCCCAGCAAGGGAATGAATGAGTGAAAAAATGAGCAAAGTAGGAAGTAGTTGAGGAAGGAGAGCGAGGAGAAGACATGGTCAGGGGTGTCAGACCTGAGTTTTGACTCACCAAATGCCTGCCTGGAAGTCCTATTTGCCGAGCTTCCTAGTGGCCAAGGGGAAGAGAGAAACAGGATCAGTCTGTGTGAGATGAGGATGAGATGGGCCAGACCACGGGTCAGGAGGCATACAGCTATTATCGGTACTGAGACCAGACGGACGTTTTCCCTGAGATTCCTTCGAAACGACCACCTTGTGAGGTCACCCCAATTTGCTCATCTACCTCCCCGTGGGGAGCATGGAAATACTTTGTGTCCACATGATTTTCAATGCAGGTCGATAGCTCATTTCACAAAATAGTTGAGACACAGGCAGGCCAAGGGAAGCTGCTCTCATGCCTGGCTCATCAGGGGTGACTATGAGAGTAGGGGGGACGGACTGGGGGCTGTGAGGGTCCCTACCCACTCTTGGAATGAGAGGCATCCCAAAGGGGTCTGGCAAGAGCTGGGCTCTCTCTGAGTGACATCCTAGGGCTCAGAAACAGACATAACAGGGGCAGAACACACTCCAAACCAGCCACGGTAGGAATGAGTCATCTCTGGACCACAGCTCCCACGCACCCAGGGCCCCGCAGGTAGGATCATGGGGCAGGTTCCGCCTGGCTGGTCCTTCACCCCGTTTAGTTGGTAACTCATCCCTCTCCAGAGAGGCAGAGGCGGGGCGGTCGATACCAGCGGAGAGCTCTCCGGAATGTTTTTGCCGGATTTCTCCTCTAGGTGGTGGGAAGTGGAACAGGGGCCTGCAGGGGCCCGGGTGTGTCTAAACCCATTGCCGAGAGCAAGACACCAGGTGCCGACCCGGCTCCCCGGGACCTGTGCTGCCTACAGGGCCGGCCGCCTCCGGCTGCTGCTGTTTCTGGCTTCTGCCGCCTCCTACACAGAGTCCATGTTCTGGACCTGCATGCGTGCAGAGGGAAGCAGCCATCATGAAGGCGTTAAACAGGCCAGAGCCCCCTGGGAGCTGGGAAACAATCCCACGGATGCCCATACCTTCGCCCGGGGGGGCCCGGGTTTATGACAGGTGGTAGTGGGGAGAGCGTGAGCCGGGGCGTGAAGTCCCCGGACGTTAAGATAACATTTGAAAGGAGACATGTGTTAATTTACACTGTTAACCCACAGGACCGAAGTCAGGGGAGCGAATGGAACGGAGAGTAATTATAAGGGAGAACAGAGAGTCCCCAAGAGCGTCTCGCCGGGAAGACAGGGGCCAGGGGGGAAATTGACATCGGCGAGATAATGAAGGCTCGTCCTGTCTACCTCACCTCTGAGCAGATCATGAGGCACAAAAAAATAGAAATTGACAGTGGCTCTGAAATTGCTTATTGATGAAGCCATGGAATTATGTGATAGAAGAAATCAATTAAGTACTAAGAGGTGAGGCCCTTGCGCAAAGCAGAGGCTTGGAAATTAACAAAGGAAATTGACATGGGTGGTGAGAAAAGGCTAGAAATTATCCTGCCAATGGAAAAGCAAAAATAGGCTACTTTGAAAGACCAGATCATTAATAAAAGAAAGGTATAATGGCAGGGAGGAACTTGAAAATTGCATTCACCAGAGAGAGGCTTTTTAAAAACAGGAAGCAGATCACCCACAATTTGCTGAGGGAGTTCAAAAGCAAAGTGAATAAAACGCCTGCAGAATGACAACCCGAGGGAGGGCATCGGGTTCACACGGGTGCTTTCCAGGTGGGGAAACTGAGGCGTGGCAGGGGCCAGGTCCTGCGGAGAAGATCCTTCTCTCTCATCCTGCCTCCTCCTTCCACTCAGGGGGCAGAGAGAGAGAGAGAGAGAGAGAGAGAGAGAGAGAGAGAGAGGAGACTCAAGCCCACCTTGTCCACTGTGTCTTGCCTAGGATGCTTGGTACATAGAAGGTACCTAGGGAGAGAGAGATAGAAACATCAATGATGAGAGAAAATCATCCATCGGCTGCCTCCCACAGGCCCCCTACTGAGGATCGAGCCCAAAACCCAGACATGTGCTCTAACAGGGAACCAAACGGTGACCTCCTGCTTCATAAGGTCAATGCTCAACCACTGAGCCACACAGGCCGGGCCTCGATGAGTGTTTGTTGAATGAATAAGTGACAACCTCTGTCCTGGACCAGATGCCCCTTCTGGAGCTCCCTTGCAGCCTGCACTTCCCCACCCTCCCGCCACCGCAGATATCACTCAATGTGGCTACACGGAACCCCTCAGGGTCCGCCTCAGAACGGAGGCCCAGCACCCAGCATCGTGCCTGGCACAGAGCAGGTGCCCCAGGACCCAGAAGTGGGGGAATGTCCTGCGCTCAGAGCAGGCTGTGTGTGGGGTGAAAGGGTGTCTCAGAAGAAGATTGCCGAGCTTGGAGGGTCCACAGCCCTTCATTTCACAGCCCGGGGACCTCCAGCCCAGCTGAGCCAGCTCAGGCAGGCTCCCGATGGTTGCTGGCACCCTGCTGCTCAGCTGGCCCGGGGTGGGCAGCCTCTGGCCTTTCCGATCCAACTGGGATGGGCGCGCTTGGCACCCCGACAGGCCGCACCCCTCCTCCTCCCACGTTTTCCCAGGTGAAAATTGGATCTTCCCACCAGGAGGCTCAACCAATTCTGCCCCCCTGCAGGGGCTGCTCTGTTCATCACACTCGGCAGGATGGTCAGCCCCAGGCCTGGCTGTCGTCCCCCTGGGCTGGCATGCAGGCAGCCCCCACGCACCGTGCCCAGGGCCCCCGGTGAGTGGGCAGCAGGAGCTTTCCGTGTGAGGAGACACCCGTCCTGGGGTTGGGCTACAGCTGCAGAGCCAGGCCTCCTGGGACGTCCCGAGTCGGACAACACCAAGTCGGCACTTACCGCCGCTCCCCTGGGTCAGACCGGGCGCTGGGGAGACGAGCGGGTCAGGGGATGGGAGATGAGCGGGCCAGGGGATGCCTGTGTGGGCTGGATGCCCGCTCTGGGCCAGACGTTGTGCCGGTGTCGGACCGCGTGCCAGGCTCAGGGCAGGTCCTGCATCCTCCTGGCTTCTGCGGGTGGAGCTAGACTGGTGTGTGAGGCCCCAGCGGGTCACTGGCGATGCAGTCGGGAGTCTCTGAACCTCGGTCTTCCCACCTAGAGGATGGGCATCGGCCTCCAGACGAAGAGGCCTCCAGGCTGTGACTGTGTCCGTGGGCTCAGCACCGCCATCCACGAGCAGCTCGGCCCCCCTCCCCCAACGTCGCTCTCTGTGGAGGACTCCCCGGGAGGAGTCTCCCCAGCTCCCAGCATGGCCAGTTCAGGGCCCGGGGCAGCAGCAGGGCTGGCCCAGGGCCCTCCGGCACCTCTGCCCTCTCACCTCCCTGGAGACAGACGTGGTCAGTGTCTCTCACCAGGGCAGCCCCCCGCCCCTGCCCAGCCGGATGCCCACCCAGCACCAGGCCTCCAAGCCTGCCAGTGGGCTGAGGGTCTCCTGTGTCGCCTCGCAGTCCTTGCCCACACTGCTAGTGCCACCATCCACGAAAGGGAGCCCCGTGGGTTGGGGTGCACCCGGTCAGGTGTGATGGATAAAGGAGGTGCAGTGGGAGGGAAGGGGTGTGCGGAGACTCCAGAGCAGGAGGAACTCATAGATCAAGCAGTTATTTTATGTCAGAGGGATGATCATATTTCACGTGATGGATAAGAACGCCACACACCGAGCCGCACTTGGGCGTTTGCACGCCACACGCTAATTCTTCATTGTCATTTAGCGAAAACCATCCGGGAGATGTGCTTTTTCCGTTTTACAGGAGTGAAACCCCAGCTCCGAGGAGCAAAGAAATGGATTCCTCGAGCCTCCAGCCCTCTGGCGGGATCCTACCATCTTCCAGGTGTCAGCCCAGGTCTGGCTGGGCCGGCCACGGCCACGGCCACGGCCCCGGCCCCAGGTGGCCGCACCTGGAAGTCTCCAGAGTCTCCAGAGCCTGTATCTGCCTGCGGGGCTTGGGAGAAGAGCCCTGGGTGGAAGGGTGACATTTTATCCCCGATGGCCCTGTGGACGCACAGGGTCACTGTGCCGGGACAGTCCTTTGAAACACGCCGGTCTCTGGCGCCTGGCACCGGGCTGGGTTCGTCCCCCCCCGCCCCACCCCCGGCACAAAGGCATCCCATTTCAGGAGAGATGTTTGTGTGTGCGGGTCACTTTGCTTTTAATGCGGAGGAATCACACGATGATCAAATTCATTTTCCAAAGCGCGCTCTAGCTAGAGGGAGGAAAATTGACTCAAAGGACAAGCTGAAGGGCAATTTGGTAGGACCTAACCATGTAGAGACGCAGACTCCTCAAGCGAACCCCTCAAGCGAACCCCGCACTTCTGAGCGCGGCCAATGGGAACAGTCATGGGGACGCGAGGCGGGGTGATGGGCCCTGACATGTGCAGGGAGGGTGACAGGCAGGAATGTGCGGGGGAGGGATACTTACAAGAGCGTTTGCCAGAAGATGATTTATGAGAGCAAAAACGGGTCTCCCACCATCCAACAAAACAATATTGGTATTCGTGGAATTATATAGTCAATTAAAAATGTGGTAGAGCCCTGTGCGCTGATGTGAAACTGTGTGAAAATGTGCCCATGAATGACAGCACGCCATTGCAGGACAAAGCAGAATGATTTCTTTGGTAAGTTATCTATATAGACGTGTGTGTGTGTGTGCGTGTGTGTGTGTGTGTGTGTCTGTGTGTGTGTGACAACAAAGCCCAGTGTCGCCCGGCCAAGTGGCTCCGTCGGTGGAGCGTGGTCCCGTGCACCAAAAGGTTTCGGATTCGATCTCCAGTAGGGGAGTCGATGTTTTTCTCTCACTGATGTTTCTCTCTCTCTCCTCCCCCCACCTCCCCTTTCCTCTCTCTCTAATAAGTCAATAAACATATCCTCAGGTGACAATAAAAAAGAAAAAAATGATTGGCTTCCAGGAGAGAGATTTTAGCGACAACAGAGGGAACAGCAGAACGCCAGCGGGTCTCCTACGACACTGGGGCGCGTGGCGTCGGCGATGGAGCCGTGCTGTCCACATGGAACCTGGGGTTCCCGGCACATGTGTGTGCATCGTGTGTGCTTCCCGCTTACCTCGTAACCATTAGGGAGGTGGGAGGCGCCGGGCAGGTGTAAGAGGGCAGGCTGCCGTCGAAGAACGTTCTCCACAGGCAGCATCAGGATGCAGGCGGGGCTCCAGGCCCCGCAGGCCCCCCTGCAGACCAGACCCGTCTGTGCGGCCACGAAACGGCGGTCCCAGGACAGCTGGCGCGGGAACGCTCGCTACCGACAGCTCCCAGACGCCTCTGAGGACAGGCGGCTGATCAAAGAGGCATCTGGGAGCTGGCGACTGAAAAACCGGCCGAGCTTCCCTTCACAGTTGTTGACTTTAAAACAAAACAAGCCCGACCACAAACATGAGCTCATTGGGGCATTTGCTGGAAAGGCGGGGGCAGCCCCGGGGAGGCGGCTCATGGAATGGATGTCTCCACTGTCCTGTCCCCACGAATGCCACGGGCCCTGGTGCGGGGCTTCGTGCAGGGGGCGACATAGAGCACAGTGGCACGGGGTGGCCCACGTGGGATGGAGTGGGCAAGACAGATAAAGGAGACGGGCGTGGAATGTATGCTCCTGAGTGCAAGCCGTGGGGCGGGCTGGGACGGACGGGTAATGTACAATGAGCTGAGGCCAAGAACAGAGTGGGCTGGAGCAGGGAGTAGAAGT